>NC_056728.1:1740468016-1740543016 GCF_019279795.1 Protopterus annectens
CATATTGCACTTGTTTACCTTAGACATGACTCAGTATAACCATCATATTGCATAATAGTAATGCTGGCGGTATTTGCTCAGAGCAGCAGGATTAAATGAAAAAAGAGGCTTCAATGTATCAGTTATTATGGTCTGTGTCCAAGTTAATAAGTCTCACAGCTGTAGGATGCAAACTGTTCCTGAATCTGAGTCCTACAGGGGAAGCTGCGGTACCTCCTTCCACATGCGAGTTGTCAGAACCAGTCATGGGCCAGATGGGTCGAATTAGCAAGTATTTTGTATGTTCTGTTTCTTGCTCTTGTAGAGAAAAGCTGCTGAACAGAAGGGAGGTTTGTGCCCAAGATTTTCTCAACCTCACCACCATCTGTAATTTCTTATTCTCAGCAACTGTGCAGTTGCTGAACCATGCTTATGAAGTTGCTAGTGTGGATGCTCTTGATAGTTCCCCCGTAAAAAGTAGTAAGAGCAGACAGTGAGAGCCTGGCCTTTTTGAGCTTTCTCAGGTGGTGAAGCCTCTGTTGAGCCTTCTTGACTATATGGTTGGTATTAACAGTCCATAAGAGGTCATCTGAGACAAGAAGGCCCAAGAACATGGTTGTTTTGACTTTCTCTACTACCTCCGTGTTGATAGCGAGTGGTTGGTGAACTGTTGCCTTTCTCCTGAAGTCCATAATTATTTCTTTTGTCTTATTGACATTCAGGTCCAAATTTTTCCTGTCATACCAGGCAATCAAAGTGGTATAAAGTATGCTTTAAATTGCTTATTATGTGACAAGACATGACTGTTGTTTCTTGCTATGAGTTTCTGGTTACCTATTTACTAGTGGATGATAATTATTTTTCCTGGTAATATTACTGTGTATTTAAGAAAGACCATTTCATTACCCTAAGATCATGTCTATTAGGTAGTACATTGATTAAGTTACACATGTTTATAGTACAATGCCTCATTTATTGGGACCATAGGACTGTATGTATGTATATATATATATATATATATATATATATATATATATATATATATATATATATTATATCAATATGTTAAATGTTTGTGCGTGTGTGTATGTATATATATATATATATATATATATATATATATATATATATATATATATATATACATACACATATATGTGTGTGTATGTGTGTGTGTATTTATATATATGTATATATATATATATATATATATATATATATATATATATATATATATTCATATGTGTGTGTGTGTGTGTGTGTGTGTGTGTGTGTGTGTGTGTGTGTGTATGTCTATATACAAAAACATATATATATATATATATATATATATATATATATATATATATATATATATTTATGTTATTTATTTATTTATTTATTTATTTATGTTATTTTTTTATTTTACATTTGTTAACCGGGAAAGTCCGACTGGATACATGTCCATTTTCAGCGGAGGCCCGGGGAGAAAAGCTCCACATGTACAAAAAGATAACGGTTGATATTCATGGTTACATTAAAATATGTAACATCTTAAAATCTCAATAGGAGGTTTTATATTTAGATATATATATATATATATATATATATATATATATATATATATATATATATATATACATTGTTACATTGAAGTTTAAGATCATTGTAGGTTTATAGTATTACATATGTACAGCAATAATAGTAAAGCATTTGAGTGTATAGAATAGCATGATACAATGACAGATGACATGAGTGGCTATCCGGAGAAAACAAGGTGGTTAGTGAGAAAAAGGTGTTTAGTTAAGAGGAGAGTTCCTGGAAATTGGATGTAGAAGGGTTGAATACATATTTGAATAAAAGCTAGGATGATAGGATACACAAGAGGAGGTACAGACAAGAGATTTAAAAGTTAGTGTAGGGAGTTAGAAACACATCATTCTAAAGTTGTGTATAGGAAGTTAGGTAGGATTTAGTGAATGTTGTTCTGAAGGTTATAAAAAAGTAATTATAATTAGGATGGGTTTAGGTAGAAGGTTTATTCCAAATTGCATCATTTGCCTTCAAGAATTGCATGTAAGTCGAGTTAGCCTGGGTCTAGACATGGACATAAACAGAAGTCCAATTCCACTGGTGGTAGCCAAATAATTTATTCTTGAACAAAATAAGCGCTTTTGTCTTGAAAGACAAGACTTCATCAGATGGATCTGATAATTTATATATAAGATATATATAGATTAGATATAGATATACATATGTATATATATATATATATATATATATATATATATATATATATATATATATATATATTTTTGTATACACACACACACACACACACACACACACACACACACACACACACACACACACACACACACACATATATATATATACATACACATATATATATATATATATATATATATATATATATATATATATATATATATATATATATATATGGTTCCCTTTACAATCTCGAATGACTGAATGCTCAAAATTCAGTAACTCGAAACTGTAAAGTTGAACCAACCAAAATCCTGAAACCCACAAGCACGAAAACATAAAACCCCGAACATACAGAACACATACACCACACAACAAGCACACCATACAACCCACATCATATAAACTACAAGCCCTACACTACATGTACACAGGGGGGAAAACCCCACTGCACCCCCCCACACCCCCCTACTTATATATTCTAACTCCGAGATTGCACTAATACACAAAAAAAAAATACCACACAGACATTTTAAACTGCCTTGCACACACACACACACACACACACACACACACACACACACACACACACACACACACACACACACACACACAAACACATCACACATACACAGACACATCCAACACTCACACTCATACTCCCACCTCCCTACCCTAACCCATATGCACAACTTACAAAACACACACATACACTCACTTACCTTCACTTCCATGAAACATCCCGACTCACACACTTTATGTCTGGTAGCTAACATGCATAAGTGCGGATTCGAGATATTTGATGCAGATTTGCTCTTGTGGATTTTCGCCTTTACAGTCTCAAGTTACTGAATTTTGAGCATTTAGTAATTCGAGATTGTAAAGGGGAACTATATATATATATATATATATATATATATATATATATATATATATATATATATATATATATATATATATATATATATGCATATATATGTACAAATAAAGCTGTTAATACCTTATATGCTACTAGTAGGGAACTACTCATGGAATTCTGGGGTTGTAATCTAAATAGACTTATACAGCCAGTTACTGATGATAGCATGGTCTTGACAAGTATAATATTAACTTATCTGTAATTCCAACTCAGGTCTTTGCTTGTATCGCTGCAGATACTTTAGTCAGAGCATCATCTACTGCATGTACTTATCAGAGTATACCAGCCTTGGAGACTGAGAAATAAAGTAGTATCCATGCTGAGTTATCCTTGAGATAGCTCATTATGTAGCTGTGTAGCAAAGGTTTAAATGATTGATTTCTGAAATGGATATCTGCTGTGGATTGTATTGCTTTTGCTTTCATTTCTAACTAGTTCAAAAGTTTATTTGCAAAAAAAAAAAGGTGACAGTTTTCTACATTCTGTGAATATCTTATTCTGGCAATTCTCTTATAACCTTTGGATGAGCATATTTTAGTCAACCTGTAGGAAGTAAATATGAAAACATGAGGATAATATGATACCTATAAGCTTTGCCCTTTTTTACCCAGTGTTTCTTGTCACTGTTGTGGTTTGAAATTATTCACCATTCTGGATTAGAATGCCACAAGGCATTCTATAGTTATGTCAAGAATCTAAGTGGCAATGCTCATATCTGCTCTGAGCTATACCAGAATGGCATTAAATATACTGATCCCAAGGATATTGCCAATATCCTGGCAGATCGATTCAGTGCCAACTTCACCGCCCTCTCACCCCCTAAAGGGCCCATCTCAATACAGAAAGATTGCCAAATTCCGGTAATAACAGCCATACAGGTAAAAAATGCACTCTCCAAAGCTAAGAATACAGCATCCATGGGACCAAATGACATCCCGGGTTGTGTACTACATGAACTACAAAATGAACTACCACCTCATCTAATTGTCATGTTTAATCATAGCTTCACCTCAGGCTTCGTGCCCACTGAGTGGTGCACAGCTACAGTTATCCCACTCCACAAGGGGGCATCCACCTTGGATCCTGAGAAATACTGCCCCATCAGTCTGATGAGCCTGATCTGCAAGGCCATGGAATGTATTATCATGGAACTTATAAACAAAGACAGTGGCAACCTTCAAACACTGGACCCCACCCAGTTTGGGTTCATGAAGGGCCGATCTTGTCTCCTGGACCTGATTGACTTCTTCAAATCAGTCTCCACAGCTGTGGATGAGGGTAAGGTGGTCCACACAGCCTAACTGGACATTGTCAAGGCCTTTGACACCATCCCCCACTATGGAATCATAGATAAACTTGCTAAGCTGGGCATTAATCCCTACGTCGCTTGATGGGTTGCCAGCTGGCCTACTGACAGGACCCACACTGTAAAAGTAGCCGACTCCAAATCCAGCTCCAGACAAGTAACAAATGGATTACCTCAGGATTCAGTCCTGGGACTGCTCTTGTTTGGCATGTACTTCTCTAAAGTATGGGCTAACACTAAGGGACTCTGGCTAACAAAGTTTGCAGATGACTGCAAAGTGGGAGCCATTATTGAATCCACAAATGATGTGGATATTCTACAAAAGGGCCTTACAGAAACAGATGCTTGGTGCCAGAGCCATGGGCTCAAGCTCAATGCCCAGAAATGTGTAGTTATCCCCTTTGGGAAAAAACATGTACCCATGAATTACCACATAGGTGGCAGTACACTAAACACTGAAAATATGATAAGAGACTTAGGGACATAGGTGGACAGTGGTTTCACCTTTGATAACCACATCACCACAACAGTCAGGAAATCCTTCATTGTGGCACACCTCATCACTAAGGGCTTTTCATCCAGAAAAAAAGGAGGTCATTGTCCCACTGTACTCATCCCTCATTAGACCCATTATAGAATACAATGCCCCATTTGGTATGTATCTCTCAAGACATCTGCAACAACTGGAAAGGCCACAGAAATACCTCACTAACAGGCCTAAAGCAGATGCCCTATGCTGACCAATTGTCTACTAAGAGGTGATCTCTGCTTAACATAGAAGACCATGTCAAACCGAGAGCTGTTGGACATGCTACACTTAAAGAAATCCTAGTCCCTCAGAGCCACATGCTCCAGGGATCTAAACCTTGTCATCACAATGAACAAAGCATTCTGACCCAGAGACTCCCCAGACTCTGGAATAGACTGCCCATACATGTAACAAAAAAACACCTCTTTGGCCCTCTACAAAAGGAGCCTTAATGATTGGATGGGAGAAAGGAAATTCAACCCGGGGATCACGTCAGTCTTTCTGGTAGACGGGTCCAGAGAAGTAAATATTGTGGGAAGAAATAGCCAGGGAATTGTTATGGCTAGGCTAGGCTAGTATAGGCCCTAGGGCCGATAACCAAGTACCAACCTATGAATCTATGAACATTACATAGCTCACCTTTTAGTAGGTCACAGTCTCTCCCAGGGGTCTGTTGAGCATTTAAGTGATTGTATGCATTTCCTAGTTAGTCAGTATCAGTCCATCAAGAGTTTCTGTGTCTTCACTCCAGTATTAATATATCTTTGAATACAGTACAACTGTTTGTCTTTATTTACTTCTCTGAACGTGAGTAACCATTTTTCTGGGGTGTGAAGGAATGTGACCGAAGACAACCCCAGCCTTTGCTCTAGCAAAAAAACTTTTATGGTCGTTTCAGTATATGAAGAGACAGATATCACCGATGGAAGTAATAGCTACTGATTATTAATGGTATAAAATTAAAAGTATAATTTCCATAAACAGCTGCATTTTTTGTAACACATCTTACTTGAGGTCTCCTGTTGTAGAGATGGATCCCCTGCATGTGCAGATGTTCTACTTCCGACTCTTTCATGACATAATTCTGAGTTTGTGGTATTCTAAATGTATCCATATTGTTACGTGTTCGAGACATGTGTGCCAAGAAATTCAGTTCGAGAATGAGAAGTGCTACCAGTTACAAAAGAAAAAAAATCATGAAGTATTTTACAGGCTTTGAAAGCCAGTAAAGAATTCATTGATACAGACAGCATGTAAATATAATTGGAGGAAAAAGTGAAGTCCTGGTTTAATTTGCCTCTCAGCCTGGACAGAATCTCTGCTCACATTATCTGTGATGAAGCTGATTTTGTAGTGTTTGATTAAATGTACTGCTATTCGGGGGTTTATCAGTAAGCATATCCATGCAAATATTAATATAAAATATTTTTGTTCACCTTAGAAAAATATATCTGGTTTACTTTGTCTTTTGGTATAAACAAAATGTTGTTCCCATTCAGGTATGCTTATTATATTCAGTAGCATCTGATAATATTGGAGTATTGGATATTTATAGAGTTAGCTGATTCTATAGCATCATAACACCATTTTCATAGTGTAGCCCATAATGTAATCTGCCTACCTTTGTTATGAAAAACAGTTTAAATGTTACTGCCTCAACATGTGTGGCATGGAGTAGAGCTTGTGCTGCTTGTGATATTAAGCACTCCCCTTATACAACTGAAAAATCCAGTAATTACTTTCATTGCTGGAATTTGTATTACTGAGACCTATACTTAGAGTTTATATGTCTTCAGCTTGGCATGTAAGGTGCTAGTAAGAATTGATCCTAGAAGGGGACAGCTGTCACTTTTTCAGCTTTAGCATTGGTTTTATGAGATATCATCTACTAGTAGCCTGGACTTCTACTATATTATGCTTCAAATGGCATAATGACATGCTAGTTCACCTTCATAAAAAGTGCTGTATATAAGATTTCTGAATTTGGTATGCCCTCATGAAATCTAAATAGTATTTTTTTGTAACATGAAGGTCAGCATGTTTTATGTAAAATAAAACTCATATGTGTGTACCTCATTTTGATACAAATAAAAATAAATATGCAGTGCATATATTTGCTTCAAGCAACTCATCCAAAAGTTGTGAAATGGCTATATTGGTAGAAAGGAGATTTTCACTTAAGATTGTACAATCCCAGAATGATAACCATGAGTTTTTAATAGCAGAATGTGTCTGCCCAACTTTACATGCCTTTTAGTGGTGACTTTAGAATATGGACTATGCCACAACATAGCCAGATTTGATTATTCTGTTTGCTTTTTGTTTTATCCTGTTTAATTGTTATAGAATGTGAACTCTCCTGCGCATATTTTTTGTCCTGTTTAACAGTTATGATTTTGTATTTTTTAGCACCTTTATTGAACTATCACTTAAGGCATAGGTAGACATACAAAAACATACAAAAGAAAACAAACCATGTTAACATGTTCACAGTTACAAACATTATACATCACATACCATGCTTTTATACAATTATCATCAATCCAACATTTAATACATTGATCAATTCCTGTCATGCCTTAAACCTCACTCTTCCTCCAAATTATTATTCTGCATTTATTGTTCCCACAATTTCCATTTTTTCTATGTAGTTTCTTCCTAGTCTTTCTAAAGATCCCATTTCCAATTGTTTTATTTCTATTACAATATTCACTACTTCAGGTACAGTTGGTTTAGACCTTGATTTCTGTTTACTAGCAATTGCTTTTATGATTGCCAACAGAATTAAACTAAACAAGGTCTTACTATGTCTAGGCAATTCTGATCCTATAACCCAGCTCAAAAAAAAAATCATTCCCTTAGTTACAGCCATTTGCTCACCCAATATTTCTGACACAGTACTCTGCAGGGAATTGTTAAAGCCTGCCAACTCATTACACTCCCAAAATGTATGTTCCCAATTACCTTTTTCTTTCCACCTCCCACACCTCCCACACCTCCAACATTTGTCATCTAACTGAAGAGAAATTCTTTTTGTGGTCTGCTTGGGTATAAAAATATCTATGCATGCACTTCCAAGCAAAAATCCAAAATCTCCTATACTTTGTTGCATATTTTGGAGCCATACATATGTAATTTCATTGCTTGTGAATTGCTTATCCAATCTCTCTTTCCAGTATTTTCTAACCGTCTCTGATTGATTCCTATAGTTATCATGTAATATTTTATATGCCCTAATTATTATCCTTTTTAATAGCAGTTTCTGTTCCATATTCAACTAAAAACTCTACCAGAGCAGGTCTTTCACTTAGGATTCCATTATACCTTTATCTTTGCCTATAATCTGGTATCAGTCCCTGATAGGGAAGGCAGTTTCTATAGAATTAGGATTTTGTTTTATGGGGAGACCAGAACTTAACTCTTTGCTCTTTCTTAGATAAATTTCATTCATTTTTACCCCACAATAATAGATATATACAACTTTATCAATGCTTACTTTATTGCATGGAGCTCTGTGATTGCACTGAAAAATCAGAAAAAAAGATAAAGCTGCCATTCACTTATATTATTGCTATACTACCCAACCATAACAGGGACATTCCTTCAGTCTGAACTGTCACTGAATATCTTGCCTGATAGTTTGCCCACAAAACTTTAAAGACGTCAGTCTATAAGTAACTTTAACTGCATTGGTGGTGCTGCGGTAGCGCTGTCGCCTGACAGTAAGACATTGTCCCGTTCGATTCTCAGCTAGAGCGTCTTCTGTCTGGAGACATGCATGAATGGGCGTACCTTCATTGAAGGTTGTGCGTCAGGGCTGGCAACTCGGCACATAAAAAAAAATCTACTGCCAATCATTAGCGGGCCGGAGTTCAACTGTGGCGACCCCTAACCGGGAAAGGCCGAAAGACACAACAGTCTATAAGTAACTTTACATGCTGTCTATGTGACAGCACTCATTAATTCTTTACCTGGCTTTCAAAACTGATAAAATGCTTAATGATTTTTTTTTCTTTTGTAACTGGTAGTATTTCTCATGCTCAAGGTCAATGTCTTGGCATCCATGTCTTAAACACATAATAATATGGCAGCAATCACAGACTTGATAATAATCCACTATATTATTTATTTATTTATTTGTTTTGTTTACAGAGAAAGTCCAACTGTGTGAGAACCTCTTTTCACTGGAGGTCTGGGGGAAAAAGGGGTCCCTATTATTTTAGCGAATGCAATGAATTGCGAATTCTGTTTAGTTGAACATCATTATGTGAAATTACAAAATACCAAAATACCAAAATAACAGAACAAAAATCACCTGGCCATTTTCGGGATTTTGCCATTTCCTCCACTGTGGTGCAATCTTGGAGTTAGTATATTTAAGTAGGGTGGGGGGGCACTTTATTTTGTGTTTTGATTTTTTTTTTTTTTTTTAACGGATAAGAGATTTTTTCCCTGGGAATAAAATCGCTGATCCATATGTTCGGCATTTTGGCTTTTTGGAGTTTGTGGGTCGATTATATAGCATTCGCAATTCAGTGCATTCGCTTATATAATATAGATCCAAAAAAGACCCACATTATTGATGCGTACACAAATTGTAAATACATAGCAAATGCAAATACACACAAAATTTCACACTGAAGATAGACATAAAAACATATGAAGTATAAAATGCATACAAAATCTGCACAACAAAGTTGAATAATTCAAAATAAAGCAAAGCCAAGAAAAATGAGATGAATAATAGCCATGAGCAAAAAAAAAAAGAGAGATACAGGTATAAAATGACAATTGTGTTAGCAAATGAGAGATGCGTAGTTATATATAAAAGCAGTAATTGAGGTTAGGAATGAGGAAAGAGAGTAGTGAGAGTTTTTCGTAAGACATAGTGAAAAGGTAATAGAAAGTGGAGATGGACAGTTATATTATGTAGAGTTAATTAGGTGAAGAATGAGGAGAGAACGTGCAGAGACATTTGTATTGAGAGACAGAGAATCGAAACAGAAAGTGGAAAGACAAAAAGTAGAGTTATATGAGGCTGGACATACAGTAAATTAAGGAGGGCTAGGAGGGGGGCAGAAGGAAAACAGTGCTTGTCTAGAGTGTTAAGGTGGTTCCTAGTGTGGGTGAGGAAAGTAGAGAGACTATAGCCAGGAGGGAGTGGAGGACACTGACAATTGTTGAGAAATGAAGGACTTACTTGGGATTTTAGGCGAACACCACCAACAGTTTGAAAGGTGTTGCCGTAGTTCAAGTTTGAAAGGTTTGTTGTTATTGATGTCCTTCAGAGAAAATGATAGGGAGTTCCATGTTTTGGTGACTTGAGTTTAGTATAAGTAATCACCTGCTGTGTTGTTAGTTTTACTTATTAAGAGGAGTAATTTGTCTGCGCATCATAGTTTGAGCAAAGGGGAGTATGGCTAAATGGAGTGAATTTGTGAGAGGCATTTCTCAGAATGAAATAAAATATTATACGTGGTGACTAGCTGTGAGAAAATTTGGTAATGGGGTAGTAATGCACAGTTTAAATGTTTCAGGAAAGAACAGTTGTATAATCTATAGGACATATTAGGAGCACGTTTGGCTATTTTTTTAGCTTGATTAATTGTGTTTTTCCACATGGTTGGCCTATTTTCCTGCCATCAGCATGCTACTTTATGCTCACCACCTTTAATTTCCTGGTCTTTTCTCTCTTCACTAGACAGTTACAGTTGAAAAAATGTTTGGAGCAAGAATTCATAGTTAGGGCAGCATAATAAAAATAAAACTTTTGTTACTCTTGCAATAGGTGCCATCCATAATAATACAAAATAGTGAAAATTCATGGAATATGGAATATGGAAGCTGCTTTAAAATATGATACACCCCCATCAGTGAAGGGAAAAATTATACCCTAGCATTCAGAGACTCCTGCCATTTACCACTCTCTGCATCTTTACTGCTCTAAGTACTTTAGGTAATACTTAATTCCAGTAGCTGTTTTTGTATCCTGTTTCACAGTGCTTGAGTATTGACAGCATTGTCACTGCCAAGACTTCATGTACAGAGGACATAAAGTGCTCACTTGTGTTTTTATTGATGTAATCTCTCCCTGTGTGTGCTGCCTTCATGTTTAAACATCCTTGAGCACCCAGTAATACATCAGTATAGTTGTACTGCTCCCACACTGCAGAGTTTGCCTTTTCAGTAGTTTACAGTGGTGTATGTTTATTTTTAGTTTCTGTCTCACAACAGTCACAGCAAAACTCTCCTTCAGGCCACTTGTTTACCTTTGTTGGGTTAGGTGTGCAGAATCACTGGATTTGAGATGGGCCAGACTGATTGTCTCTCGCTAAAGTGGGATGTGTGCCTCATTTCTCTCCCTCCCATTCCAATTACCCAGCCACCCCCCCAAATCCACATATTTAATCCCACTGCTCTCCTCCCACTTTGTAATTATATCATAAACCTGCTGAAAGGAAAACCACACCCACAGACTCAAAAAAACATTGTTTATTTCATCATGGTTTGCTGTTTCTGGCACATTAACACCACTCTGGGACTATTTACAGGTTTTAAAATATTTTATACATAATTTCTGAGGCTGACCACATGGGGTCTGACATCTTGAAGTGATCCTGATTGTTTAGTCTGCCTCTAGGTATCCCACAATGCAGTGCTTGTCTGTAAAAAATTACATCATGCAAGCCTCTTTCTTTCTAAAGCTCCTGTCGCTGCATTGTTTTACATGCTTACACTGCTGTCTTACAGTCAGTTTTAAGCAACATTTCATGCAGTTCAATGACTACGTAAAGCAGAAACAGTGCAAATGCCACAACAGACTTTCAAAGTGCTTTTCACTGCTGCTTCCTTTAAGAATGGCTAAATTGCAGTCTTTTGTAATGCCTGAATTGTACTACTTTGACTCATCTTCCATCCCCCTCATACTTAACTTCCCTAGCTGTCAAAGTGCTAAGGCTAACTTGAGCTGTTACCTGCTGTGATTGTCAGCTCACAACGGAGACTTGACCTTATGTACTGTTTCCTTGTTCTAGCCTTTACTTTTTGTATGAGTAGGGGAAGGACCAGGGAGCTGTGACATCACAGCATGGCTGGGTTTATAGGATGGTTGTGATGATGTTAGTTTGGGGAGGAAACTGGCCAGAAATCTATCTGTATTCACTGGCCTTGATGACATCAGTGAATTGGAGACTGCAGCAGGCTTTTCCAGGACAGGATAAAAGTTTTTTGAAAGTAAAACCACCACAGTACAGTAATGTATTGTTCTCCTGGAGAGAAACAGTTGATTTAAAATATTTTAAATGCTGTATTGTTGTTTATTCATAGCAGGGACTGTAAATAGGTTGAAAAGGATGTAGAAGTTGAGCATTTAATAACAGAATCCTGTTCTTGTCCTTTAAAGACAACTAAATAACAGGACAAATTCCATACATTTACCTACCCCATACAGTCTGGCACTGCTCATTAAATATCCATGATTCCTTCCCTTTGCACTAATTCACACCCTTCCCTTCCAGTCTAAAAACTCATCTCCTCCTTTACCAGCCAACCTGCCAGCTCCTTTAAACAACCTAACTTCATCTAATTCTTTCTTGCTTCTGACTTCACACCACTCTTCCCCCATTTCTACCTCACTACCTTATTCTTATTCATACTCAGTACTGCAGATTCTTGTCTTTGATTCTCTAGTTTGTCTGTCTCACTCTTCAACAACTCACTCACTACTCTCTAGGACCCTCAGCTGTGCCTGTCTCACTTCTTATCCAACACACTCAGCACTCTTATCACTCTTAACTTTCCCTAACACATCTCTAACTTTTACAGATCTTTGCATCTAACTTCATAACATCTCTCCATCTCATTACAAGGAAATATGCTGTCCACATGCTTAACTGCTCTATTTTTCTACTACTGTCTCTTCTGGCAGACTATCATATTACTCTTACACCCAAAATTTCCTCATCAACCAGAAGGCTCCCCATTTAAATCATTCTATCCAAAATCCTTGGGTCTATGTTAAAAGACCAAAAGTCTATAATTGCAAATGCTCTAAAGAGTGAAAATGCCAGACGTCAAAGTGCTTTTTTTGAGATCGCAGTACAGTGAAGATCGGAATATTTGCCCTTTCCTCACTGTAGTGTGATCTCAGAGTTGGAATATATATTTAGCAGGGAATGGGGGGTGCAGCCCCCCACAATAATGATTTTGCGGTCCGGCATTTTCACTCTTTAGAGCGTTCACGATTTTAAACTTTTGGTCTTCTAATATAGACCAAAATCCTTCACCAGAAATTGCTCCACATCTATTTAGTGATTCACCTACTCTTTACTTTAAATACAGATTTTACCTCTCCTTACTACCATCCCAGAACAAAGCCAAAAATAAAAATAAAAGATCTCAGTCTAAAACCACTTCACTCCCTCCAAGATTCTTCAAGAATTACAATAATTGATGACATGCAGTGCAACTCAAGCCTTCCTTCCATCTCTACTTCACCATCACCCACATCCCTTCTTGTCACCACTGATAACTCCAAACAACTATACTTTACCTCAATAAATATATGTACTAATTTGTAATAAATTCATTGAACTGCATGCCTGGATCTCTCATTATGCCCAAGATATTGTTGCCCTTACTGAGACATGGCTAAAACCTCATATAAAAGACTTTAAAATTCTTATGCCAGAATGCAGCATCATTAGAGCTCAGAGACTAAATAAAAAAAGCTGGAGGGTTAGGTAACCTCTGCCCTAACATGCATGAAGCTTCTCCTCTTACAAAATCTTTGCCCAAAGTCAATAATGCAATGCTACTTATCTCCTAAATAAAATTAAATGACCACAAACTCTTCTGTATTATTGTTCCCTATATTCCCTGGAAACAAAATATCTGCCCTTGAAGACATTCTTTACTGGATCTCACATAGTATTACCAGTGAAGTAGTCATTCTAGGTGATTCCAACAGCAATTGGGGTACTTTCACTTCTAACTAGATTGCTTTTTCTAGCATCAACCTTTATGGCTTCAAACAGTTTATTACTTCTCCTACTTGCTATAACAAATACAAAAAAGACCAAAAAAAAAAAAAAAAAAAGTGTAAACCAGAAAGTAAACAAGACAAAAAGAAACAGAAATGTTCCACAACAAGTGAAGCACTTACAAAAAAGAAACAAAAAACTAAAAAAATTAAACAAAAACTAAAATTAAAAAATTAAATCACATAACACAAACAGAAAAAAAAAAAAAAAATTGGTTTATTATTACTATAAAAAAAAAATAAAAAAAAATTATTTGTAAGTAATTAAATCTGAACAAAAAAAAAACAATTCAGTAGTAATTAAAAAATAACTAAAAAATATCTTAAAAATCAACATTTGATCCTGTGTTAAAGTAAAAGACACAAATCAACGATTTGATCCTGTGTTAAAGTATTTCAAATCAGGAAATTTTCTAAACAGTAAAATTTGATTTCTCAAAACATTATTTAACAGTGTTGACACTCTTATCAAAACATTATTTAACTACAGTGAATTACTATGCAGTTTAAAAATTAATCATATATAACTAAGTAGAAAAAAGTGTTTCCTAATGTTAACAAAGGTTAAAATATATTATTCATTATTTTTAGTACTTAGTAAAGTTAGAAAATTGTTTAGGAAGTAAACTTAAATTAAAAAGTATAATTTTTTAAAAAAGGACTTAAGTATAAAGTTCAAGAGAACCTAAAGGTAAAGTTAAACCCAGAACATCTAAGGACTAACATAATACAAAAAACATCCTGCCTAAAAAAAATAAATAATATAACACAAGATGTATAAAACTAATTAGTAAAAGTGAGATAAGTCAAGAATAATATAAAGAATAAACATTATGAAGAAAACTATATAATAAGATGCATAATAGGAAACCTTAATAGTATAATATGATCAGTTCTAATATCAATTAAACAAGTCTTAAAAAGAAAAATCCTTTAATTACATATCACCTATAAAATATAAACATAGGTTAAATAAAAGAAAAAAAATATAAAAGAAGGTTGTTACCTACTCTAGGTAAGATAAATAAGATAAGTGAAAGGTAAATAATAGTAGTAAGTGAGGGTTTTATAAATAAGCACTGAGTATTGTACTAGTAAGAAAGAAGAAATGCCAAACTGAAAAATAAAAAAAATGGAGGAAAAGTAAAAATATAAACACTATACAAATAAAGGGTATAAAGTACATATATAATAATAAAATAAACAATAGTAAGTAAACAAGTGTGTTTCAGAAGAAAGTTTAGGATATAAGTAAACATAAATTAAGTAAATACAACAAACTTTAAGTTAGAAAGTACAGTTTTCTTTTTAAACCTGGTTTCATTAATTGTGGATTGTAAATTTTACCTGGTAAAATCAGTTTCTTTTCATGTTTTAAAAGCCCAACCAATGGTTTAGTTTCCACCATGATGTTGGCATTTGAATTGATGAGATGGGTATGGCCTGTATCTGTAATTATATGACTATGTTTTGCATTCTCCATCTTGCCTTCATTAATAGCAGCTTCTAAATTATATTCTTTCTTTCTTTACCCTTTTTTTTCAACATAGTATGCAGAGCAGTTTACGCAGCAGCAGCCAAGTAAACTAGTACTTTGAACTTGAATGTTCAGTTTCAGTCATATCACTGAGTGATGAGCCATAGTTTTAAGTCCAATTGCCAGTAGCAGTTTAAAAGTTTTACTGTATGTAGTGCAGTGTGAGTGTCATTTCAATTATGTTGTGTGTCCACAAAGAGTTTTGTATTCCCTATAAGTTTTTAAATTCTCTTTTTACCTGTTCTCAATTAAAGGTTTGTCTCCCTGTCTTCTAAATTTTTCTATAAAAACTATTACTTTGTTCTAAAATTTCAGTTTTAAAAATTATAGCACTAATATGTTTAGAATCCAGCAAAAATAATGTAAACGAAAGTACTCAATTTACTCAATTTTAATTGTTGTTGTTGTTGTTGGGAACTTATGGAGACGGTGGACAAACTACTAAAACATTCTAATGTACATTTTGTGTTAATGTTATCAAGGAGGGGTTTGGAGGGGTTTGTAAATCTTTTAGTCTTTATTGATATATTGATAATTACTCTTGTCAAGGAGGGTAATTAACTCTTAACCTAAAACATGTCAAAAAGAAATTGACATTCACTATAAACAAAAAAAAAGCTAGTTGCATTCTCACTCACTCTAATGAGCTGACCCTTGACTATCGATCTTTTTTTTTTATCAATGGATGTTCGAAACCGTGAAAAGAGAGTTACAATAAGTTGGTTTCTAAGAATAGTAGAAAGAAGAGAAACCAACAGTGTATTTTTTCGAAGTCTAACATCTAAATGTGTAATTGAATTTGTTGAAAAATGAAAGTTGAATTTTGAAAAGGATGTAGTATTATTCATATATTCAATAAGTGAAGTAGCATCTTGTTCAGAACCCTTAAATAGGATAATAATATCTCATCCAGGTATCTAGTAAATTAGTAGTTAGTTGTTGTGCTATATTGATCCTGAAGAATGAATTTATTCTCCTATAAGCAACAACCATATTTGCTTCAAGCAGGCCGCAAAAGGTGAAACCTTGTTCATACCTTGTTTTTGAAAAGTATTGTTTTTCAAAAAAAAAAAAAAAAATTAAAAAATAATCTCTATTCTCTGTCTCTCGTCACTGTGATCTTTTTCAGTGTGCACCTAAGTTAGAAAGCGTGATGTTTATCCATTCTATCGCCTCCAGATGATGTGGGTATGATATAGGTATTCTACTACTACTATGGTGAGAAGTTGGAAATCAAAATCCAAATCAAAACTTATTGAGGTCAGAAAGAAAAGACCATGAGTCCTTGCAGATACCAGGAATATAACAAATATTCTATAACAAATACCTAGATACTAGGCCCATTCTTGACTGCATTCTGGTCTTTGATCCTTGCAACTACATTGCATCAGTAACCCATCCTGAATCCACATCACTATCCTATGTATGCTATCAGATACATTACTCACCACTCCCAACAACAGGTGTACAAAAACAATCATAATCTATCAAAATCTAAACCTGAATCATTTTAATTGGTCTAAACGTATTTAACTGGACTATTGTTCAAGCTTTGCCACTAGGTGAGGCAGTTGAAAGGCTCAGTTCAACTATTTTAAGCATCCTAAACAACCTTGCACCACTACGTTCGAAGAGAGTAAAATTTAACTTTTAAAAAGTTGGATAAGGGAGCTGTGTGAAAATCTTCAGGGAAAGTGCATACAGCACAGGCTGTTGCATACAGTCTTACACACACACACACACACACACACACACACACACACACACACACACACACACACACACACACACACACATGTCTTCCATGTTGGACATCAAATCACCTACCTATGTAGTTACACAATCTATAGAGCACTGTATTGGTCACAAGCACCACAGGATAAGTCTTCTGTCTCTTAAAGGTAAAGAGTCACTTTTGTCAGGATGACCTCATCAGTGTGCTTCATAGAGGATGATTCATCAAAAAGAAACTTAAGGAATCAGTGTCAGCAGTTAAATGTATTCTTGTCAAGGGAAGTGGCTACAGCACTTAATGTTACATACACACACACACACACACACACACACACACACACACACACACACACACACACGTTTCCCATGCTGGGCATCAAACCTCCTACTTATTTAGTTACATACTCTAGATAGCACTGTATTAGCTGCAAGTGCCCCTAGAGAAGTCTGACATTAAAAATGTGAAATAGGACATTTGACCTTTTTAAAATCCACCATTTGGAACAGATGGTACTGTGCATCACAGGTTGTACAGCAAGTACATATTTGCGCCAGGACAATGTAACATCACTATGATTGTCACAAGTGATGACATACTTCTCTACTAAAATTTAAAAAATGTCATTCAAGTGCATTGTGTTACTGTTTTGGGCATTGACATGTTTCACATTATGGGATGACATATACATTTGCTGTTATACACCACTGGATTATCAATCAAACTTTCCTGTGATGACTGCACCCTTGTATTGTCTAACAGTGATGGATTATGTGAGAATAGGTTAACACAACATGTAACACAGTTGTAATTGTAAACACTGTATAGCAGACAAACATTAAAGGACTGAATTAATTGGGTCAACATCATTCTGAAATCAAAGATCACCTGTTGACAAAAGTAACAGAGACACACAAATGTTGTGCAGCCTAAAACAACAATTAATTGATTTTCTTTATTAAGTATTTATTTATTTATTTTTACACTCTTTCAGCACAGCACTGCAGAGCTGAATTGTGCTGCTGATAGCAAATTGTTAGCACACGTAATAATATCTTAATGTTTTTTTACTTAGAATGGAATTAGCAATAGTCTGTGTTGCTCTGTGCCAACTTTTGGGCAAAGATTTGTACAAGGCAAGCTTCACAATAGGTAGCACGCACTTTAATATGACAACAGGATAACAGTGTGTTAAGAAAAGTTGTAGTCAACATTTGCATCCACAGGAGTCAGACAACACATCCTGAAACATTTTTTCACACATCTATATTCAAAATTTTGCAACATTCTAAGGAAAACATTTATAAAGGAGCGCACTGCACAGGAAGTCATACTTCTGATAGTTAACATGTGGCAAAACATTTCACCTAACATAATTGTAGATTTCCATCTTCATTACCCCATTGACCACTGTAATCTGTACATCCAACTCTTCAGCTTGTTTGAAAGTACATTAAACTGATTAGACATAATTTAACACAGGGGCATAAAGTGTAACAGAGCAATTAGTATGAAGGCAATAAAACCTCAAGATATTGCCATAAACTGTGTATTTCCATTAAGCCTTGGTTGCATTTGTTTCCCAGTGCTAGACATTGTACAAATGCAGTGGTGGAAGATTAATGAGACGGAAGGGGGAAGATAGATCGACAGGGTGCCATCGAGGAAGGGACAAAGTAGCTTATGACAGAAGAAGGATAATAGTGGCTCATAACAATATGTAGCCAGCAGCTACATATAAAATAGTGTACCAAAAACAGGCAGTAACATTTAGTTAATGGCTGGATCAGAATCCTTGAAAGTAGTCTAAAACCTTTCTGTACATGTGAGCATTAGCTCATCACATCACAAAGGAATTAATACTTTATGACATTAAAATAACACAACTGAAGCAGAGTGAAAATTTACTGAAGGAAAAGGAGTGAACAGAGAGAGAGAGACAGAGACAAATGCAGAGAGGAATAGCAACAATATGGGACATGCAGGAACATCTGCATGGTATTTTAGTCTTACTTATTAACTCATCATTAATCTGTCATGCCCTGTACAATAAAGTACTTGTTAAAGGTACAAATAAGGGATATGAGAGTGCAATAAATATGAATACCTAACCAGGATAAGGTTGGCTTAATAAGTCTCCCTCTTGAGGTGGCATTTGTTATTGAAAATTATGTCTTGCTGCACTATTCATAGGTTCAAAGACTCATAGGTAGGTACTAGGCTATTGGCCCTAGGGCCTATACAAGCCTAGCCAAAAAGGTACCCTGGCTTTCACCATCCAAGAAAATTATTTTCCTGTGCCCCTGTCAAGCAGAGCCACTGAGGTGATCCCCGGAGTTAATTTCCTATTTCCCATCCAATCATCAAGATTTTGTTCTGAAGAGTGCTAATGAGGAACTTTGTTTGATATAGATAGGTAGTTTGTTTCAGAGTA
The DNA here is from genome assembly GCF_019279795.1 of Protopterus annectens. NCBI lineage: Eukaryota > Metazoa > Chordata > Ceratodontiformes > Protopteridae > Protopterus > Protopterus annectens. Next base: position 1,740,487,701 of record NC_056728.1, read on the forward strand.
TGGGAAGTCTCTAGGATAGGAATCTATCCCTCCAGCATGTTCTGTTAATTGTGGTGACAAGGATTAGGTCTCTAGAGCATGTAGCTCAGAGGGATTGAGATTTCTTTAAGTGGAGCATATCCAACAGCTCTGGGTTTGACATAGCTTTGTATGTTAGGTAGAGATTGCCTCTGAGTAGGCGATATGTGACAGAGTAAAACTGGAGTTTTTTGAGACAGTTTGCGTAGGGCATCTGTTTGAGGCCAGTAATCCTCTTTGTGAGGTATTTCTGCAGTGTTTCCAGTTGTTGTAGATGTCTTGTGAGGTACATACCAAAAGAGGCATTGTACTCTATAATGGATCTAATGATTGATGAGTACAGGGGAACAATGACCTCTTTTTTCCTGGATGAGAAACCTTTTGTGATGAGGTGTGCCATGTAGAAGGATTTCCTGACTACTGTGGCAATGTCATTATCAAAGGAGAGACTACTTTTCATCTGTGTCCCAAGGTCTCTTATCACACTTTCAGTGTTATGTAGATTACCACCTATGTGGTAGCTCATGGGCAAGGGCGCCCACAGGCAGGTGCAAGGGGGTGCACTTGCACCCCCCTGGAATGGGCGGGTGGGCGGGAGATTAATTTTCTTTTAATAACCAAAAAAAAAATGTTTAAGGGAGTTTTTCTTTAAGAACGGTCTCGTAGCTTGCTGGTCCAGTTGCATCAAGTCTGTGTGTGCAGACATCCTGTTCCTCTTCATCTGTGCTATTTGAAATTACTGTTCATGTTGTTTGGTAAGGGAATTGTGTTGAATGCTGCAGTAAGTAAGGGAATTCCTCGCCCATGATGTTTCGCTATTGCTTTTGCTTCTCTTCACATCAAGTCAGGTAAGGGAATTTAGTTGCGCACAACACTATGTACACATAGAGGGTATTTCGAGACATTTGCTGCGTCATGGCACAACATTAAATAGCTACTTTTGAGTGGTTTAAAATAGGTGCATAAACTCGTAGGCCAAGTCTTTCCTGCAATGCATTGTTTTTATGCTAACCTTTTGTGCTGTAGTCTCTCAAGGGGGTGATGGAGGACCACAAGCTGAAACTTCAAATTGGCTTTGATTTGTGTATTTTTGCTAGAGACCCCGGGTCATTTTATTCATACCGGATCATCAAATAACTTAGTAATATAACCTTGCATTTGTATTTTTCACTTTGGTGTTTACTCGGCTGCTTTCATCCATAATGACATCTGTGTGTGCATTGTCTCCCCCATTTTTAAGCTAGTAGGAGTGGTACATCATGATAACCACCCACCACTAAGCTACAAGTAGCGAGTGCATGGTTTCTTTAAATTATAATGGGATACATGTTGTAAACTTCGCCTAAGCTTGTAAGTTCTACTGAACTGATCGTTAAGCTGTGTGTTTCTTAGTACTGAGAAAATACATCAAATGTGTGAATACTGCCTTCTTCCTTTCTCACATTCAAGCAAAATGCTTGCAGTGAAAACCAGTGTAAACGTCCTAACAGAAATAGACCTTGTGTCGTATATAAACAAACAGGTAATATTGCCGATGTTAGAATGTATAATTTTATATATATATATATATATATATATATATATATATATATATATATATATATATATATATATATATATATATATATATGTATTTTATTTCAGTAACCCATTCTGTCTTTCTGTTAAATATCTATAAGATGGTATTGCTCTAATCTTGGATTTATTTTCTATTTTAAATAGTGCATATAGTTGATTGCAAAGTAGAATAACTGTCAGTTTCATTTGCTCTGTGTTATTGTTTGTAATGTTTTGTTTGTTTATCTTTGCTATGTTGAACTTCATTAACCAATAGTTATATGGGGGGAAACAGAACCAATCCAAAGCCAACTATATGATTTTGTGTAACTATAGGGGCCTAATTACACAGCCCAGGGGTGGAATAACAGTACTCCTACAGTCATCAAAGTGGCTTTAGAATGATCTAGGGAGCTACCAGCTTTTAAAGAGATCTAGGGCGCTATCTGATTGATGTCAAATAGGAACTTTTTCCATAGGCATTGGATGCTTTGAGAAAGATATCTGATACCCTAATTGGTTATGATTAAATTTTGTAGTTTTAACTCTGCAGAGTAGACATTTCTGGTGTCTCCAGCTTTTCAAAGGTGCAAGGGGTTGAGCAGAGTGGGGTCTTTAAGTGACTTGTAGAACAAACAGATGTTAGTGCACAAAAGCTTAAAGGTGACTGAATGAAATGGCATGTCTCTTAACTCTGCTTTCTAACGTAAGGAGCTCATAGCCTATGTTTTCTTGATTATTGATGTTTTCTCTTGATAAGGGATGAATAAAAGTGGATACAACTTTTCTAACTCTAGAACATATGTCTTTAGTAATTAGTTGACCAGATACATTTATTTCCTAAGAATGACTGCACTGGTTAAGTAGAAGTTCATTGTCACATATATCCTTAGATCCCTAATAAAGGTAGCTTAATAGGTCCAGAGATATTTAGTAAACATAAAACAGTTAAGCCTTTTAAGCCTTGTTTGTGTCATTCGGCTTTTCCCGGTTAGGGGTCGCCACAGCGGAACTCCGATCCACTAATGATTGGTAGTTGATTTTTACGTGTCGAGTTACCAGCCCTGACACACAACCTTCAATGAAGGTGTGCCCTTTCACGCATATCTCCATGCAGAAGACGCTTTAGCTGAGAATCAAACCGGACAGCGGCTTACTGTGAGGCGACAATGCTACCGCAGCGCCACCACCACGGGTTCAAGCCTTTTAAGCCTAACAACTGCAAACCCACTGGTATAGCCAACTCCCTGTCCTTTAGAGCAGACTAGACCTGGCATATAACTGCATTTCCTGTCCATTCACCTAAGTTAGATTTGAAGATAGTAAAGGACATACTTTGCTTCACAGATAGCTGGAGGTCAGTGAACAGATGTTGAAGTCTCAGTAAGATATTTCAAGTCCTGCTGTATTGTAGTACAGATTTAGATCCATTGAGCATGTTTCTGTGTTGCTGTCAATTTTGCAGATATGCAGTAGCTCAAGCAGGACTGGATCATTCAGAAGTGTAGCTGGTTCAACCAGCACCCTGGGCAGGTATGAACCAGCATCCCACTCACTCAGCTCTTCAAGTGAAGAGCAAAAACAACATTCACTATAATAAGATAGTCATAGCATTTGGCTTATTACAGTTAGATGATGTCTCATCCCCAGTTCTTCCGTTAAAGAGAAAAAAAAAAGATGTTACTTCTACTTGCACAAGATCCAGACAGCCAGATATATGACATGCCCCTTTCTCCATTTTATAAACCAGTATTGCATTAAAGAGAGTTTGGGATCAGATGATCAAGCCCCCGACACTTTCTGTCCAGGATCATTGTTCCTCTTGATCATACCTAATTTTGAGCAGGCCAGGCATAGATCACCTTGTAGGGGACAGAAATGAGTTCAATGGCTTTTAAACTGTTATAGGGGGAGCACATTCTAGAAATTATCTTTTTAATGATTAACCCGTGTTTTTTTTTTTTTTGTTAAGTAAGGAGTTTGGACAGATACACAAAGCAGGGTGAATTATTTTCTAGTATCAGCCTTATGAAGTATGGGTAGAGAGGAAATGATGACTTGAGTAATCAATATCGCTATCTATGGATCTTAACTCTCTCCTTGGGTTTTTCTTCACAGATGTTAGTGGATTCTATCTTTTTGCTTGTTTTAAATCAAATCTGCTAGTAAAACAGCAGTAATAGTTCTGTCTCTTACTAGGATGAACCACTTATACCAGTTGCAGATGGCATACTGCCACAGCACAAAAGAGGGCTCATCAACATCAAGGCAACCTGCAGCAGTAGCTACTTCTTTCAGCAGAAGGAACCAAATGGACTAATTTCAGATAGAAAATTATCTCAGTGCAAAGCAGTACTTTTATATCAGAACTAGCGTATGCTAATGTGCTAAGTAAAATGGTTACATTCTAGATGACATATGATGGTTTTAAAGCCAAGTAGCAGAGTTTGATGCATACTTGTCACATCATATCACATCACATCACATCCTAGCATAGTAGCATATACAGTCCTTAATCACATTAAATTTAAAGCAGGCCAAATAAGAACAAGGGTAAATTTAAGTTAGTTATTAGTTTTATGTAACTAATGGTAATATAGGCCAGAAACAAAAGTGATAGCCCTTTCTCCATGTAGAGAACAAGCTAGACCAAGTTCAGATTCATAATTACCACCCACAACACAAAAGTAAAATCATAAATTAGAGCTAGCATAGTGTAATGTGTTAAATAAGTAAATAGTTACTTTCTAGGTGATATGGAACTGTTTTTGATGTCAAATCCATTAAGAATGTCCAATGCACATTCATCATATTGCAACCCAACATAATACATTACCAACATCCACAAAACACTTCAGGAGGATGCAAGCCAATTAAAGTTAACAGTGCTATATATCCAATAATAATTCAACCAGAAACAGCAGTAGCACCTTGTCTTAACAGGATGAATCAGCTAAGACCAGTTTCCGATACAAAATTATTGCAGCAAAAGCAAGACTCTTACAGCAGAACTAGTGCACTCTGATGTAAGATTATTTCACTGCAGGACTGATTTCCAGACAAATCCAGTACCAGAGCTTGTGACAAGTTTATTATGTGGCATCTCAGCACAACAGATCTGTAACATCTACCAGGGCACCAATTTTAAAGCAAAACACAAGAACAAACATGAGAATTAATGTTACCTCTGTTAAGTAACCCATAATAATTAAATCTAGAAAAAAAAAAACAGCAGTAGTAGCCCATCTTTCCAAGGGGAGGGGGGGGGGGCAGTTTTGAGATGCAGATTTACCATTTTACCACAGCACAAAACAGGAATGTCAAATCAGCATTGAAATGTTCCAATATATAAAATGTCAAAAGTTTAATTCACAGACGTATTAGAGCATTTTTTTTCAAATCTAGTATAGTAACAGAGTTCAAGATAAGTCTGTCATTTCACAGTCCAGTACATTAGAACTTCATCTGATCTCTGATGCATTTCCATACACTGTTTATTTCAAATATAACAAACAAACAGAGCCATTAAGGGAGCTTCATGTGACAGTTTATTTCAAATAAAGCAGAAAAACACAAAAACACATTTGGTGTGTTGATATGTCAGGTCATTTCATCAAGTACCATCAGATTTTATGATGCATGATGTATCACAACTGTAGTAAACTCCACCTAAACTTGTAAGTTCTACTGAACTGATTGTTAAACTTAGGTTTGGGGCAGTGCAAGAGCGTGCGTTGCTGGCATGCTTGTGCAAGTTTATCAGCTAATTATTGTATTTTGTTCTCTACAACTGATCCGTGATAGTCTGCACCTTTCTTGGTTGGTTCATTCAAAAAAGTTGCCATTTTGGATGGGGTTAAGGAAGACTAAACATCAACTGTTTATGGTGTCCATGTCAGTGTTGTGAAAGTGTTATGCAACCGCTGTTACTTTAATGATCGAAGCACGAGTCTGTAGTTTCTTAAAATAAATTCTTTATCATTAAAGAGGCCACATATTGAGACTTAAGCAGTTGGAACTGTAATGCTGAAGCTAACAAAAAGTTGCATAGTTGGTAGCAAAGCACAAAGTTTGGTACATCTGTTCCAACATGCTTCACTAGCATTTCTTGTGATGGCACTACCTTTTTTAGTTTTTTTCTGGCAAATCATTCAGAATTGAAATCATAAAATAATGGCAAACATTTGAGTTTTAGATTTTATATCCTTAGAAAATGCATACTAATGCAAACCTTGTTGTCCTATCCACTTTCTAAGGAGGTAGGGGGATGTATGTGTGTGTTATACCTTTCAACTCTACAGATTTTCATAGAATGTCAAGATTTTTGCCTTATACTTTTGATCCGTTCTTCATAAAAATTCTGTTTTTTTTTGACAAATCAGTGGGATGAGCTAAGGATTAAAGTTGCTAAATGACATGTATTTAATTTTCAGACTTCATGTCCTTTAGAAAATGCTTTCTAACACAAATCCTGTTATTCTAGTAACATTCTAAATGTGTCCCTAGTTTTGGGCCTTTGTCCCCAACATTATAACAGGCTTTGTCAGGCTTTGTCTAGATTTCTTGTGCGCAGAGATTTAAAGGTGTGTGTGTGTGTGTGTGTGTGTGTGTGTGTGTGTGTGTGTGTGTGTGTGTGTGTGTGTGTGTGTGTGTGTGTGTGTGTGTGTGTGTGTGTGTGTGTGTGCATGCGTGCGCGCATGTGTGTGTGTGTGTGTGTGTGTGTGTGTGTGTGTGTGTGTCTTTATGTCTAAGAGGGAGGTAGCATATCCCTCACTTGTCCAGGTTTTTGCAGAATGTCCAGATTACTAAGTAATAACAGGCATTTGAGTTTAGACTTCATACCCTTTAGAAAAATGCTTACTAACGCAAATCCTGTTCTAGCAATTTTCTAGGTTCATGAGAGCAGTATTTATAATCTGTCCAGTGGCTGCTGGTGACTTCATCCCTATTTATTTTAGGCTTTGTCCAGATTTCTTGCACTAAGAGGTTGAGGTGTGTGTGTGTGTGTGTGTGTGTGTGTGTGTGTGTGTGTGTGTGTGTGTGTGTGTGTGTGTGTGTGTAATGCCCTAGTTAGAGTTAGCAGATGGAATTTATTTTCAAGGAATTGTGAGCTTCAAGGGAAGAGAAGTTTACTGCTGCTCATGCTAAGTCTGCTTAAAATGTGCAATTGTTTTGTTTAGCAAATGGTATCATGTTTGTGGTATAGAATTTTAAACCAGTGTTAGTAGCACAGCAGGTAGCATCCTTGCATCTTGATGTAGAGGGCTGTAGGTTGTAGTCCCACAGCAAGTTGATTTTGTATTTTAAGGTGGTGGGGTGCTGCAGTCCTGAGTATGACGTTCTCTGGATAAGATACCTAGAAAGTATGAATCTGTCCAGCCCTTTTCCTGTTGCAATATACCAGCTTACTATTTCTTTAATGTAACAGAGGCAATTTAATTTTTGAGGGCAGCAGGTACTGAATTTGTAGATGAAACAGTGAAATATAAAGTTGTTTTCTAGCAACAACCTCTTCATTAGTTTCAGATATCTTTAATGTGGAGTTATTCAGATGACTTTTACTTCTGCAGAGATTGTGTATATTGACTGATATTGGTGGATTGTAATGGCAAATGTTTGAGTGGCCTTTCATGGTTGAAATGTTCTGAATTGGGCAGTTTGTCATTATTGGTTTATATGTTTTGTTTCATTGCTTTGCACTTGGATTAAACATATTTTTTACTACAACTCGTGGCAGTCCGACTTGGTTTCTTGTGATTTCATTAGTGGAAAAATGTTCAAAACTATAAATTTAAACACACTATAGTGGTGCTGTATTATGCAAGGGATATAATTCAATTAATATATTATAATTAATACAATCAGTAAGTTGAATCAAAGAACGTTTGCATGGCCCTAAAAAATGTGAAAACAGTCCAAAGCTAAACTTAACCTGCCACTGGCCAGATACATTTTCTTTGAATGTGAGTTTCAATGCTATTTCAATGAATGTGAGTTTCAAAGGTAGAGAAGTTTTAATGCTAAGTCTGTTTTCATTGTAAGACTATTGCTTTGTTTAGGTTTAGTAAATGTCTATCAGTGTTTGTGCTATAAAATTTGAAATAAAAGTTGTAAATGAAATCCAAATATCTGTAATTATTGCAGACGTAAAGCATAAAACAGTATGTGCACTGGGAGATTTGAACAGTGTCTATGACAAATGGGGAGAAATATCCAAGTAATGGGACACTGGAATGGCTGTATGGGCAGGGGGGGGGGCTGTGTGGGCAGAGGGGGGGGGTGGGGCTGTGTGGGCGAGGCTCTGGGTTTGCACCCCCCTGCAAAGAATCCTGCAGGCTCCCTTGCTCATGGGTGCAGAGTTTTTACCAAAGGGGATGACAATGCACTTTTTGGCATTGAGCTTGAGGCCATGACTTTGACACCAGGCATCTGTGTCAGTGAGGGCCTTTTGTAGGATGTCCACATCGTTAGGAGTTTCAATTATGGCTCCTAGTTTGCAGTCATCTGCAAACTTCATTAACCAAAGACCTTCTGTGTTAGCCTATACTTTGGAAAAGTAGATACCAAACAGGAGAGGACCCAGGACTGAACCCTATGGTACTCCACTTGTCACTGGTCTGAAGTTGGATTTGGAGTCTGCTACATTCACAGTGTGAGTTCTGTCAGTGAGCCAGTTGGCAACCCATCTTGAGATATAGGGATTTATACTTAGTTTAGTGAGTTTATCTATAATTCCAGAGTGGGGGATGGTGTCAAAAGCCTTGGCGAGATCTAGATAGGCTGTGTGAACCACCCTACCCTCATCTACGGCTTTGGTGATTGCTTCAAAGAAGTCAATCAGGTTTAGGACACATGATCTGCCTTTTACAAACCTGAACTGGGTGGGGTCCAGAGTTTGGAGATTACCAATGTCTTTGTTTATAAGTTCCATGATGATACATTCCATGGCCTTGAAGATCAGGCTCGTTAGGCTAATGGGGCGGTAGTTTCCGGGGTCTATGGTGGCTCCCCCTTTGTGGAGTGGGATAACCATTGCAGTGCGACATTCAGTGGGCAGAAAGCCTGAGGTGAGGCAGTGATTGAACATGGTGCTTAGGTGGGGTGCCAGTTCATTCTGTAGTTCATGTAGAATGCAGCCTGGGATGTTGTCAGGTCCCACGGATGCAGTGTTCTTGGCTTTGAAGAGTGTGTTTTTTACCTGTGCAGCCATGATTACAGGAACTACCTTGCATTCTTCTGGTATAGAGACGGGCCCTTTTGAGGGTGGGGGGGTATAGTTAGCACTGAACCTATCTGCCAGGATGTTGGCAATATCAGTTGGTTCTGTATATTTAGTGCCATTGTGCTGTAACTCAGTGCAGATCTGCTTGTTGCCATTGAGATTCTTGACATAGCTATAGAATGCTTTGTGGTTGTCTTTAAAATCAATGGTGAATTTGTTTTCATAACTAGCTTTAGAGGATTTTATGAGGGATCTCAGCTTCTTACTGAGGCTGACCAGGGAGTTCTTCCAGTCATGGGATTTTACTTGTTTTTGCAACAGTTTCTTTCTTCTGTTGTAGAGTTTGTTTATGGCAGGGAACCACCAGATTGGCTTCCTTTTTTTGGAGGATAACATCTTGGTTCTGTTAGGGATAGCACAATCCATGCACTCATGTAAGTGCTTATAAAGTGCATTTGTGTAGGATTCAGCAGTCATACCTCTATTGTCAGTCTGCATGGGTATTGTGAAGTTTGCCACTTCTGTCTTAAGAAGCGTGAAGTTGGCTTTGGAGAAAATTTTTACAGTGGTTTCCCTAATGGGGGTTTGGGGCGGGATGTGGATGTCTAGGCTGACTAACTTGTGGTCGGATCTGACCAACGAGGAATTGACCTCTGGTGTTGAACACCGGTCGCCCATGTTGGTAATGGCCAGGTCTAGGATATTGCTGCCCCTGGTAAGGGTGTGGATAAGTTGATCCAAGGCCTTGGAATTTATGAATTCCAGAAAATGTTGAGCAAAAGAGTTGGTACATGAGTAGTTTTCCCAGTTAATGGTGGGGTAGTTGAAATTGCCCATTACTAGGGTGTTGGGTTGTACCCTAATATTTTCCAGTGTATCAAGAAATGAAAAGTGGGAATCCTGGGGCATGGTGGAGGATATGTAGCAAGTTACAATTTGGATTGCAGTCTTGCCCAGACTTAGTTGCACTTGGATAATCTCGGATGCATTATGCTGAGCAACTAGCCCGGAGGTGTGGATATCCTTAATGAATATGAACACGCCTCCACATTTAGTGTTTCGGTCCAGGCTAGGTGGCCAAAAGGTGTGGTATGAATTATAGCCTGGTAATGCAGGGGTGCTCTCTGAAGCCTTGTACCAGGTCTCTGTCACTGCATAGATGACGATGTTCTCCATTTTAAGGAGTGCCTTGAGTGACTGCATTTTGAGGTTTAGACTTCTAGCATTGAGTAGCATTACCCTCAGATTTTGCTTGCTTGTACATGTTATGGTGGTGACTTTGTCATTTGATCCTTGCCTAAAAAAGGGCACTATAGGGGTGGCAAGAGCCTTAGCCAGTATCCGGAATCTCAAGGGCGACAGGTGCCGGCCATCTCTGGCAAAGCATTGTGGTCTGTCGATCATGTCATCCCAGGCATACAGATACTGGATCCCCTTAGAATGATACCAGAAGCTTAGCTAATTGTTGAAGTCAATCATTTTGTCCTTGTACTGTGGTATCATTTTGGGTGATGGCAGGATGCTACTCAGGGCTAGGGTCATACCTGCCTGGGCTACAAGATTGGAGAGCTCCTCCATGTCTCTTTTCATGTAGTCCAGGGAGGTACATCTCATGCCATTCACACCAACATGGACAATGACAGAGTCATATTTGTACTTGTTGTGGAGTGACCTGAGTGCATGCATTATGTGGCAGATCCTGGCACCTGACAGGCAGCTGACAGTAACTTTCTCCTTGTTTAGCTTGGTGAGTGGAACATCAGTGTGCCTGACTATAGAGTCACCTATGACTAGAGTGTTGGGTATGTTGTTATGCCTTATGGGCTGTGGTTGAGTGGCACACTGAGTTTGTGAGCTGTGTGTCATTTGGGTTGTGTTGGGGGGGGTGGAGGTTGCATGCATTTCTGCCTTGGAGGGCTCTGTTGCTTGAGCAGATTTTTATTGAGACCCTCCGTGAATGTATGTGTGTGTTTTGTGTTGCTTGGTGTGTGTTTTGGTGATGTAGGTTTTGAGGGACTATGTGATGAGTGTGGTGTAGTGCAAATGTTTACCTTCTCCTCTTGACTGTCTAGTTCAGTCTTGGGTGAAGAGAACTTTGCTTCCAGTATGGCTATATAAGTGCATCTCTCACAGGTTGTAGTGTTGGGTGGTAGGAGGAGAGGGTTGCCTGTATATATGAGGCAACTGCTGCATTGCCCCAAGATGCCCAGATTCATCAGGTAGACAGGAGAAAATACTGTGAGCTGACCCTTAGACATGCCTGGATAGGTGCTTATTTATTAAGTACTAAAAACTGTTTTCCTCTAGACAAGTGAAGAAAGTTGAGTGCTGTAGTAATTTGTAGCTTATTTAGTGCTTACAATGAGTTCTGAACAAGTGCTGAGCTCAAAGAAACAGATCTGAGTGCTAAAACTAAAAAATGGCTTGTTCTAAGGGAAAATTTGAAGAGAAGACTTTATGGCGCCAGGAATAGATAAACCCTAGCTAAGCAGTGATGCATAAAGTGTATTTTTTTATATAACAGTAGCAAATGAGCAAACTGATTTAAACAAATTAACCAATAAAAAGCTAAAAACTGAGCCCCATTCCAGCAGTCTTCAATCAGACAAGTTCTAACTGTACACTCCTGCCACTAGGGTGCAGGGGAACCTTATTCAAAAAAAGATGGTCTGGATTAGTGCTCAAGTTATACAAAGCTAGATTCAGCAGGTCTGAATTTAGTCTATGCTACAGCAAACTAGGCATACCAATTTCAGAAATAAAAAGTTCAAATAAGCAGGCACAATAAGCCTTTAACCAGAAACTCACAGCTCAGAAGGGCAGAATCTACCCTATCCCCCCACAAGAGAGCAGACCACAAACCTTCTTAATGTAAAACAACTGGTCTGAAGTCTAAATGCTTCAACCAATGGCTTAGAATAACAGTTACAATTTAATCTAGTTACTAACTAACAGTAATAAATGCAGCAGAATAAATGCAATAAAGCAGGAAGAAACACAAACACATTAAAGCAGATGAATAAAGTGCATTTTTTTTTATATAACAATAGAAAATGAGCAAACTGATTTAAACAAATTACCAGTTAACCAGTAAAAAAGCTCAAAATTGAGCCCTGTTCCAGCAGTCTTCAATTAGACAAGTTCTAACTGCACACTCCTGCCACTAGGGTGCAGGGGAACATTCTCCAAAAAAAGATCGCCTGGATTAGTGCTCAAGTTATATTCCAATGGTATGTTAAGGAATTGTTTTCTATGGAGAGAAAAACAGACATTTGAAGTCAAATATATGATAATAATATGAAATGTCATGTATTAATAAATTGACCAACAGCCGTATTCAAACTCATGACACCATGCAAAAAAAATCATGCTACAAAAACGGTAATTATCTCAACATATCACAAAAGAACTCCTACTTTACTACGTCCAGCAGCCTGAGAACTGTTACTGGAAAAGCTCATCCAGAGTCTGCCACAACTTTCTATGAGGGAAAGCTTAGTTTGTTTTTGCTTTTGTTTATTATGTATTATTGTATATTGTGATTTATTTTCTTTACACTGTGTTTTAATTGTAGACTGCTTCTAACTGCATATTTAAAGTAGGAAAGAGACCACAGCTGTGTCCCTTATGAGTCACACAGAAATTATATTTTTCAAACCATCTCACCTTCATACCTTTGTGTTTTTAAAATCAACTCTCTTCCTAGTTGCCTGCCCCTATGATAATTTAAAAACATGTCTCCTTCCCTCTCCTCTTTCATTGGATGTTGTGAGTAAGCACAAAAATGATCATGTTGTGAAATCACCCCTTCAACTGTTTAAATGTATTGACCATCCCATTGTATTCTATAGAATCAGAATACAAAGTGTCCGCCCCCTTCCAATATATCTTTCTCTTTTAAAATTTGTGGCTCTCCACTTAGATAGCTAAAGCTTAACTTATCTCCTCTTTCATATCTAATTGCTTAGGAACACTGAAGCTGTTGGGATATTAACACACATTTCCATCTTACATTTTAAAATCTGCAGCATCTACTCCAAGACCATCAATTACTGGTGAGCCCACATTCTGCCTCTCAGTTGTCATCTTGGAATTAGTGCTTTTGTTTTGGTCCTGGTGAAAGAAGGTTCATAAAGACATTATTTCCTGGGGGTTGATGATCACCAGAAAGCCTATTAAATGCTTCATTGGTGGCGGATTGGAATTTGTGCTTATATTTTCTCCTTGTGAGAGAAGAAGCAGAGTTTATAGATTCCTGACTGCTTTTGGTTGTGAAGTGAGTATCTGTGTTTACCTTCCTGGTTGGGTTGGTTGCTATTTAAAGCAAGTACCAAGAAAAGGCTACAGCAAACCTACAGACCCTTACATCATCTGGGACAAGACTGTGGATCACCAGTCTGTGGCCTGCTTCTCATCTTGTGATTGTTATTACTGTGTTGCTTCTGGTGAGAGAAGAAGCAAAGGAGCATTGTATCCCAGGAGAATGAAGCTGTGGTGAGACCTGCACTAGTAGTAGTCAGGCAGTAGCAATTCAGGTGACTCCACTCTATTCATCATTCTTGACAAGTTAATTATTTTTGGTAAGTGCAACTTGATTCACTTTTAACTTTAGAATATCGGCCTGAATACTTCATCCATAAATAATCAGGCACTTATTAATCACATTCCTCTCAAGTGTTTGGCAGTGTCCTTTATAGCCACAGACACCTTGAGATGGCATTTTACTGTAAAAGCACCATTGAAATTTCAACAATACCTAGTTGAACACAAGGCAACTAGTTTTCGGTGACAGAGTTGCAAACTGGATACTCCAGACATTAGACAGTTCGACTGAGAATATAAAGTAGTCAATAAAAAAGGTATGTTGCCATGGATATGAACTTTCCCACTATCTCTCCTACCAACTTGGTTGATATGGGCATACTTAGGCAATGTACAAATTGCCTCATGTCTGCTGACAACCAGTTAATTCTCAAACAAATTGATATGGTATGTGAGGCAAAACTCTCACATTAAAACACTTCTAAAGTCAATAAGGTTGCCAGTAGTACACACACTGCACCTAATACATACAAGTCAAAGCAGACACATAAACCCACATAGAGGCACTTAAATGTAGCGTTCCTTAACCCAAAGACCTCCTAGATGAAGTACACATAACAAACACCTCCAGCAGCCTCAAATATACTCCTTCAAAACAACACCCACATCAGCACATACAGCCACATCTCATGGAGCCTCTACTTCCAAGCCCAAAAGGCAAGCAACCATACAATCCAATATTCTGGTCATTGGGGACTCCATTGTGGGACACACTGATGTCCCTCTCATCAGGCTCAGTAAGGAGAAAGTTATGGTCAGTTGCTTATCAGGGTCCAGGATCCACCACATTAAACATGCTCTTAGGTCATTCGACCACAAGTACCAGTATGACTCAGTCATAGTCCATGTAGGTGTAAATCACCAAAGACATACCTCCCTAGACTATAGAAAGAGAGACATTATGGAGCTTTCAGAATATGTGTCCCAGACTGGTATGAGCCTAGCATTCATCATTTTACTTTCTCTAAGGATGATGCTACAATACAAACAAAAGATCGCTAACTTTAATAATTGGCTTAGTTTCTGGTATTATTCAAAAGAGGATCAATATTTGTCAGCATGGAAGGAGATTGTCAAAAGATCAAGCTGTTTTGCCAGGGATGGTCTATACCTCTCCTCTCTAGGCGTTTGAATATTAGCTAAAACATTGTATTCCCTCATAGTCCTTTTTTTAGCCAATGTCAAACTGAAAGTACTTATGACATAGCAAATCAAAACCAAGAAAATCTAAAGGTGTTACTGTTCATTGCTAGGAGTCTAAACAAAAAAACTCCACACCCTATAAGGTCTCATCACCCTAAAAAATGCAGATCTCTGTGCAGTTCCTGAGACATGGTTTAAAACCATGGAGAGCACACCAACAGTGCAAGATTATAATGCCTTCCACACATTTAGACCAGCTACTACAGACAGGGACTAAAGGTGGGGATGCCTTGATTTACATAAAAAATAAATATACCACAAGGGTGGTCAAACAGGACAATGCACTTGGGCTTCTCCATGTTCAAATCACCATAGGCAAAATCCAGTACCAGTTCCTTGCAAGTAATAGGTCCTTCTCTATGATCCAGGAAACCCATACCATGTATTTAAACTTATTGGAAACAATCACCATCTGACCCACCACCATATTCAAGGGTGACTTTAATCACCACACTATTAACAGAGAATCATATATGACACCAAATGTACAGGCACAGAGATTTCTGGATTTTGTAATCTTAAACTCCCCAGACCAGATGGTCAATACACCAATCAGGGGTGCGACCATACTGGATCTGGTGCTCAGTAATATGGGAGAGTGATCCACACCCCCTATTGTAATGCCTTCTCTGTTAAGGCCAGACCATAAAATGGTCTTTTTGAACTAAAAATAAAACCTGGAATCCCAGCTAATCCTGAAATATTCAGGAACTGTTCTAAGGCTAACTTCTTACTTTTAAGTGATACCCTAGCATAGGATCATAGGAGATTACTAGGCTATTGACCCAGAGGTCATTTTAAGCCTAGCCATTTCAACCCAATGTAATATTGTAGAAGTACTAGTCAATACCCAAGATTGCATTTAGTAATGACTGCCCATGTTCAGAAAGGTTGTGGGTGCTATCCCAGGTAAGAATTTATGATGCCCCATCCACTCATCCAGGTTCCTCTTGAACAGTGTCATACATGTACTCTGTTTCACATGAATTGGTAGCCTGTTCCAAAGATGTGACAGTCACTGGGAGATAAATCTGTCCCTCCAGCAAGTCCTATTTAAGTCACATGCCATGTTTAAGTCCCTGGAATTGGTACCCCAAGACCCATTTGATTTACAGATATGCAGTAAGTTCAATAGATTTAGATCTTGGGTTGCTCTGTAGGCCAGGCATGTCCCCCCTAAGAAGTCTATATGATACGGGGTATAGTGCCAGCGACTTTAGTTGGTTCATGTAAGGCACATGCTGCAGGCCCTTTACCTTCTTTGTTAGAAACTTCTGAGGTCTCTCTAATTGCTGCAGGTGCTTAGCAGGGTACATACTGAATGGTGTGTTATACTCAATTATGGGCTAGATAAGTGCCGAGTATATGGGGGTTATATCTGTTTTGCTCTCGAGGTGATGCCTTAACTAATCAAGTCAGCTCACATGGAAAACTTTCCTTACAAAGGTAGACACATGGTGGTCAAAGTTAAGGTTGCAGTCAACCTGTGATCCCAGGCCACTTACCACTTCATGGGTACTTAGGGCATTGTTGTTGATTTGATAGTGTGAAGGGACATTGTTTGTGCTGAAGGGAATGGTGATGCATTTCTTTACATCCAGTTTGAGACTGTGACTAATACATCAGTCGTTGGTCTGTTTGAGACCCTCCTGGAGTGTACTGACATCATTTGGGGATTCAATGATTGCACCTAGTTTGCAGTCGTCTGCAAACTTGGACAGCCACAACCCTTTACTTTTGAACTGAACTTCTGAGAAGTGTATACCAAACAGTAGGGGGCCCAGCTCTGACCCCTGTGGCACCCTGAAAAATTTCAAGACCCCCATAAACCCTGAGAACACTACTGCCTATGCAGGACTGCTCAAAGAAATCCAATACAAGCATGTTAATAGCTGTATAGATGTAGCTGTACCCACCAGGAAGAAATACAGAACTAACTAAAAAACAAACAAAAAGCCATCCTGGTGGAATCACATCAATAGGTGTATAACAACAGTAAGAATATCATGACATAAATTAGGAGATGCAGCACTCAGCAGGATAAAAGCACACTCATCAAACCAAACAAACAACACAGAGGGCAAATAAAGTCTACCAAATCTAAATTTGAGGTAAATTTGGCCTCCCAGGCCAAGGACAAACACAAGGTATTCTTTAGCTATGTATGCAACTTCAAAGACAATATCCAATTGTGTTCTGAGCTCATTGTAAATGGAAACACCTATACTGAGCCAGAAGACATAGCAAACTACTGACTGAAAAATTTAGCTCCAACATTACCCCTCTCTCCCCCTCAACCTTCCCTCAGAAAATACCATCAAATATATCTCCCCGTACTATCACTAGGGAGCAGGTCCTTAATGCTCTCTCTAAGGCCAGGAACACTGCATCAATGGGCACAGACAATATGCTAGGATGCCTTCTAAATAGCATGAAACATGACCTATCAGGACATCTGGAATTGCTATTTAACTATAGCCTCCAAACAGGCTTTTTGCCTCATAAATGGAGAACAGCAACAATCATCTCTCTGCACAAAGATGGGCTACCTACAGACCCTGGAAACTGCAGACCCTTAAGTTTCACTACTGTCATATGTAGAGGCATGGAAATGATCAGTAATGACATAGGAAAGCTCCAGACACTGGACCCAACCCAATTTGCTTTCATCAAGGGCAGGTCATGTCTACTCAACCTGGTGGACTTCATTGATAAGGTCCTAAAAGCAATGGATGAGGGTAAAATGGTTCACACTGCGTACCTTGACCTGACCAAGGCATTTGATACAATACCTCAATTGTGCATTGCTGACAAACTTAAGAGGTTAGGTTCAAACCTTTATGTCATCTGGTGGATAATCAGATGGCTCACAGGCAGGACCCAAGAAGTTAGAATTGGCAATTCCACCTGTACAAAGAGGCCGACCACAAATGGAGTCTTTCAGGGAGTGGTCCTGGGACCGCTCATTTTTGGTATTTGCTTCTCTAAAGTCAAGGCCAATATCAGTGGCCTCTGGCTGATTAAATTTGCTGATGACTGCAAATTAGGAGCTGTCACTGAATCATCCAGCAACACAAATATTCTCCAGGAAGGGCTGACACAGACAACTGGTGTCAGAGCCATGGACTAAAACTAAATGCCAAGAAATGCATAATAGTATCCTTCAGGAAGTCATCCACTCCTGGTAGCTATCATATTGACAACATACCCTTAAGAGCTGACCCAGTAGTCAAGGACTTGGGGACGCACATAGACAGTAATCTAGCCTTTGACCATCGTATGTCTACAGTAGTGAGGAAAAGTTTGCTGCTTATAAACAAAGGTATTTACTGTATTTGGCATTCATCAGACCTATCACTGAGTACAATGCCCCCTTTGGCATGTACCTAACCAGGCATATCCAACAACTGGAATGTCCACAGAGGTTCCTCAGTAAAAGAATACAGGGCATAAGTAACATGTCCTATGCAGACCACCTCAAGGCCCTATCCCTGTATTCTGTCTCCTACAGGCTCATGAGGTGAGATTTATGCATGGCATACAAGGCATTGTCAGATTCCCACTTTGATGGACCTCCTGCATATCCACAAAACAAACAGCACCAGAATTACCCATTCTAAAGACGTAAACCTTGCCTGTAATTTGAATAGGCAGGCTGGAGAGACAAGTATTTATCCCAGAGACGACCCCTTCTCTGAAACAGGATCCCCATCCATGTGAAGCATAGCTCCTTACCCAATTCAAATGTAACTTTGACAGTTGGATGGGGAACAAGAAATTCAGCCTTGTTTGGCACCTATGTCTCTAATGGACATCTCTGCACAAACAGAAACATGAAACAATGGTAATCATGTGTGTGTGCTGCCAAAGGCACATGTTTTCTGTATGGATTCATCTGGTGGTGTCCGTTAATATGACAATGACATATGTGCATAAATCCTGTTAGTGTATGTGCAATGCTACATGATTTCATACTTAGGAAGAAGTTAAAGCAGGGTGGTCACTTGCAGGGGCAGTAGTCCCCACTACACCAGGTAGTGTAGGCTGGGTCAGATGAAGACTCAATGTCAGAGCCAGCAGCAAGGGATGATTATGCCAAATGGAGTTAGGCAGGATATGTCATGGCACTGGCAAAGAGGCAGCAGCTTGCACATAATCTCAGAAAATAATAGACATCAATAAAGCAGAGATGCTACAGTAAAAATGATGCATGCAAAACAATCACCAAGCCATGCTTACCTATGCATAGGCTGGCCACACTGTGCATCAAACATTGGCAACCCAGGTAACAATGTACATTGAATCACCCACCAACACAAGAAGAACACAGTTATCATAATTTGCACTGGTGGGGAAGGAAACACAGGAGTGGATATATTTCACAGGGAAGTGTGTGAGTGCTGAGGATTATGAAAGTAAACCATGCTTTTGTGTGTCCTACCAGTTTTGGGACTTTAAATTAAAACTCTTTGGGAAGGGCCAGTGTCAGTGAAAGTATGTGATGCACAGGGGGATTATGGTGGTGTGAGTGTGTGTCAAATGGAACAGTAGTTGCAGCACTGTGGGATCTTGGTAATCTGTGTCCATGATGGCTACTTACACTAGCATGGTTTTGTTCTGTAAAATCTGCTTTGACTAACCTGGTAGAATTCTACAATCTGTACAGTTAATCAAGAAGTTATTCTTTAATTGAATTATGCTTGAAGCTAATGAATATAAAGATCCAGTAAAACATGTGACTTCTGATTTTTCTTTAAACAATCGTGTTAATGTAAGAACAAAGGCATTAAAAACGTCAGGTCTTGTATTTAAATTATGTTGAGAGCTGAAGCTAGCTTGTATGGATATCTAGACGTTATTTGACCAATTTTGGACTATAATAACTTTCTGTAATTCTACAATCCAGTTAAGTAAAACTGAATCTGTACAAAGGAAACTTTCAAAAGGGATACCTAAAGGAAACTTACAAAAAGGATACCGTCTGTGAATAAAAATTATACACTGAAAGATATAAAATGCTAGGCTTGTAGTCTCATTTTCTATATGCAAGATATGTAGCTGTGGACAAGCTTCATGGACAGCCCCTCACCCCTGGCAGGTGAACCAGTGAGAACATCGCATGTTTCATTGTGTGACTGAGTCTATGAAAGCAATCATATATACGGCACATTAAGTCATAATACATATCTTGCATTGCCCTTCCTAATTCCACAATGCCATGACTGTAGTGATACTAGCTTGTGCCTTCATGATGGCCCTGCATATGCACTGTGTTCTGGCCACTGACACTAGCCTCAGGGGAACAGAGGTAGCCAAATCTCTTTCTACTAGGGGCAAGCACAGTTCCCTGATTGACAGTGTCCCCATTAAGCTCTGTTCCCTGTGAGGTGTGGCTAGCCTAGTTATCCACAGACACAGAGGCTGTGTTCATGGTCTGTGCTGGGGATGCAGTGGTCACATTTCCTTTGTCCAGCACATACTCTGTCCCTGATTGTGCAAACTCATCTCGTTATCATCATCTGAGCCTGCATATCCTCTAACATCATGCAGGGGCAGTTTCTCACTGATTGTGGTGGTGTTGGATAAGGAATCACCTGTGAATACACCAAAGTACAAAATATCCTGTGTACGTATGACTCAATAACAGAAGTATAGATGCAGCTAATTTCTAAAATATTTATATGATAACAAAAAGTCTTTTAATTGTATACCTTGTGCAGCTGGCTGTGGAGGGTGAACCTGTGATGTATCTGTGTATTGTACTCATACAGCTTTAATAATTTTGACATTGACTAAAGAGTGCAGAGAGGTTACAGGTGTTTTTTACACAGAAATAGGTCTACGTACCCTGGGTATCTCCTGTCAGTTATTTCTCTGGCCTGTTCTATTTCCTGCGTCAGAGAGCATCGACTTAAATGTGGATTTCTCAACAGAAGTCACAGAGTCATTAGCGTGCGTCTACTTGTCCTGTTTTTGAGGCATTGTTCTGTAGGTATGAAAAACAATTGAATTAGCAGCCTTGTTCCTGCTTGGTCCAGTCAAATCCATACTCCACCAGTCCCCCCTTTGGTCATATAGCTTGCTATTTGCATGTCTAAGGGCTATGCATCTGTAGCCATACTCTAATTAAAGTGAAGTATATACATTTACTGAGCAAATGACAAAACATTACCCTCACCATTACAAATAACCAAGTGATGTGAGTGCTCTTCTGGAAGTTAAAATAGTTTTGCAACTGACATATGTGTAATCTGTACAAACAGACACAATTATTTACTTATAGTTGTATCAGAAACCTAGCAAAATCACGTGTGTCTCATATTATGCTTAGCAAGCCTTCATCTCAAAAGGTGCTTTACCCTTGAAATCCCCCCTCAATAGCATTAAAAAGCAGCCATACTTGAAAAGATACACTTGTAGAAAGGGACACATGTTGGCTTATCAAAAGCAGTTTCTGCAAATGCAATTAAATCATGTGCCATTCACCAGAGCTACTTCCGTTTTACTTCAAACACATACTTCTAGGGGCCAAGACCTCCTGCACCCCACTGTGGAGGGATATCCCCTACCCCCACCCCCAAACTTATGTACACTAACTCTGAAGTCACACACCAATGAAGAAAAATGAAAACTCCGTTGCTGATGAAAACAGTTTCAGCAAACAGCTCTCGATCTATTTACTTTTGCAGGAACTATGATTGATGACTTGACAGGAACCCATAAAAAATACCTTTTAGCTTGTAAAAGCATAGCTGCAGGTTTGTTTGATTAAGTCTTTAGTTGTTCAGCTTTCACATCTTCCAAATTTAGCTGCTGTACAATGTCTTCTGTAGAGAGTTGAGGCTTTTTGCATGCTTGTGCTCTTATACTGTGCAGATTTACCTGGCTCAGTGCAACGATTATGTTAATTAGGGCTCTACTCATTATTATTTCTCAATTTCCAGGAAGAGCACACATGCTGAACATTATGCTCAGGTCTAGTCAATGCTGTGCACATGCCTGGGTCATTGCACAGGAAAGTCCATGCCATGACTCTAGGAATCTGTATTTCGAAATCTAACCATGTATAAATGGAGTTCACTGTAGTGCAGGATTTCTTAACAGTATACACAGGAACGCAGGGCTGCCAAATTTTATACATTAAAGTACCACTGTGAACCAATAATAACACAGTACTGATATTATCCTAGCCTGCCATTCATTGCACAAGTGTCCATCAGTGTGCGGCAGATGAGAAACACAAGACCTTCTTCGGTTGCCAGTTTTCTGACATTTTCCACTGAGATTCCTCAATGTGAGAAATGATGGTGGGAAAAAGAGAAGGTAATGCTCCTTTCAGAGTGCAAAGGTGGTGTGTGGAGAGCCAAAAATCTTTCTGTACCTTTTCCCTTAGGATTATAGCCAGTGGCTCCTGCAGGAGGACTATAAAATCCCCAGTATAAGCCTGAAGGCTGGAATAAATTAATCCAGGCTGCCACCAATGCTACTAGCATCCTATGTATGGTGGAACAATGCAGTCATCATTAGAGTGACACTGGATGACAAAATACTGACCTCCTGCAATGATGGGATGATGAAGTTAAGCAGAGATCACCATCTATGAATTGTAAGTAGACTATAGCTTATCTGCACATATAGCCTACCACTGCATGTCATCCACAGATATTCCACAATGCTCTATTTCCCTCCATAGCCCCTGAAGACAATGAAATGAACAGAGAGCTGCAATGGATGAGATTTGCATGCTTAAGACAGCACTGTGGTGAGTATGCTTGCTTCAGAGCATACAGTTTGTAATGTCAGTAGTAACAGACAGTCATTTTGAAAAAGTATACCTTTCAGAAATCACTGCTACTACTGTGATAACTACTATAGGTAAAGAATGGCAGTATGAGTGTTGAATTTTGTAAATGCATCCTACCATGTACTTGGATAATTATGTACTTGGATAATTATGTCAGGAAGTTAAGGTTGTGCTCCCACATTGTGTGGATGTCTGTGGGTTCAATCTTCCATTCAGCTTTTGCAACACAGATGTTGATAGCTGTGGGTTTAGGCCACCCTCTCACCTGTGTAGAGTAACAATGACATCAGCTTGGGAGGCATGTTTATTTTTAATTTACACATTAGATGAAGCTTAATCATAGTACAAGTAAATATTAGCTGTATGTTTCAGTGTATTTCAATTTCTCTCTCCCTACCACCTTTGTCACTATCTTTACTATTGCATGCATTTATTTCATTTATTATTTTGTTTCTCTCCATTTATTTTACTATTATATGGAGCAGCATCATGACCTCTACACATTCCTCTGGCAAGGCCTGTCAACACCCCCAAATGGCAGCTGTAATGTCATCACCACCAGAAGCACCCAGTACATCTGGATCCCAGACCGCCACAGTCACCACCACACCTCTTGCTCTACATGCACTACTCACTACAGGTAGCTCTGCACTGGATGCTGGGACTATTGTACCTATTGGTAGTATTGCCAGTAGAGGCGACACCTTTGTTACCTCTTGACAGCTGACAGGTACTGTGTGAGAGATTATTCACAGAAGTTTGGATGCCTGAATTGGTCAGATAGAACTCTAGCAACTCATTAAGTTGAATTCCTGTTCATCGCTGCCTCCATCAGTTGAGACAGGATCCAGTAGTGATGGTACCTAGGGTGGTAAGTATTCTCCCACTGGATCACAGCTGGCTGAAATTGCAACTGTGGACACTCCATTCTGTAACTATTCTTGTGTTCCCCTCTCTTTTGTGTCCAAGTGCAAACCTGTCAGTTGTTCATGCCTCCCCTCAACATTGTCTCCCTTTTGTCTTCCTTCTGCTTGTCTGATGTTCCCTTCACTATTGTGTTCCTCCTCTCTCATTGTGTTACTACACGCCCTGTTAGTTTTTCGGTTTTCTCCTCCTATGCAGATTAATCCTCTTATGTTCCTCTTGATTTCCCTTACTCCCTTCCCCAACTGACCTTCTCTTTATGCATGAAAAATGGGTACCTGTCCTACAAAAAGAAATTTACTCAACACGTCCACCTCCAGACTGCTTCTTCCTTAGTTTCACACCTTCTATTCTAGCCTGTGTTCACTTCAGCTTTTCACCTCATTTCTGTACTTAGATCTCCACCCTTTAATCTGGTCAAAACATAGATAAAAACACCTCACTCATGCCCATGTAATGCTTCTATATAACATATCTTTTGTAATCGTACTGTGAGCAGTGGGTAGCAAAGAGCACAGTCGATGTGCACGAACAACTGCTGTGCACCAACACTGCTCATTGTGAAGCAAAGAGCCAGGCTGCCATGTTCAGCTACTAACCATTATCATATACTATGTATATTGGTCTTGGCCTACACCAGCTGTGCACATGAGCTGAGTATTGTTTCACAGCAGTTGGCATACACAACATGAGGTACATGTGTCATGATATGAGGAGTGCTAATTATGCCTGTGCAAGATAAATTTACCTACAGGTGGTATCCTGAGGAGACATTGTTAACTTCCCTATTCTTTCATTTTGCAAGTATGTGACATCTAACTGCTGTATTTTTCCCTGAAGTCTTTTGTGTCACTGCTATTGTAACTTACACTGCAAATTATATGTTTTGCACAGTACAGGTGAGGAAAGCTATGGGTGCAAGTCCATTCAGGGTTGCATGCTTTTCACTCTTTCATTTTGCTCATTGTGCAAGTGTGTGTTGCCCAATTGCTGTATGTTCTCCTGAAGTCTTTTACCTCACTGCTGCTGTAGCTCAGCCTCTAAATGAGATGCTTTCCAGACTACAACTGAGGAAGGTTGTGAGTTCAAGCTTATCAAGGTTATAAGCTTTTCTCTTTTCTTCTTTCTATTCTGCAATTGTCACACCAAACTGCTATGGTTCCCTAAAGTATTTTGTTTCACTACTGCGGGGAGCTTAGACTTGCCCAATACAAGTGAGAAAGGATATGGGTTCATGTCCCATAAGAGTTGCATATAGACACATCATTACTGATGTAGAGTGCTCACTTGCTGACATTTGCATTATAGTACATTAATCAAGCATCCTACTACAACAATGATATGCCTATATAATTGTAGCAGTAGGGTGCTTGCTTCATGACGTGCTCTATAGTGCAGGTAAAGTTGTCAGACTTCTGCTGTACCTGCACTAGGTCAATACATTGATACTTTTCTCATCTAGAACCATCATGTGTTGTTTTACATTTTTATGTACATTTTAGTGATATTTATACTTATCATGTATATGTGTCTAATGTTCCCTTCTCACTGTATTCAGCATCCCTGATTATATCACTGTCTCCATTCATTGATTGTCTTGTCTATGTTATATGTTTGTATGTATGTCTGGCTCTAGTACCTCCTCTACCAGTGTTTCTAAATCCTAGTGCTAGAAATCTGTGCCAAAAACTTTCTCTTGAGATATTTTCCTTACCTTAAATAAAAAAAAAATAGTTTCCAGATCCTGCTACAGGTCACAAGCAGTTAGTTTCCTTGCCTCATAGAAAGAAACACAATGTTTGCCTTCTACCCTAACCTAGATGCCATTTTATTACCTTAAAAGACTAGTCTCTAGTTCTTCTTGCAACTTACACACAGCTAATCTCCTTGCCTCTCAAAGAGAAACATAAGGTTTGTTTTATCCCTTAACAAAGCCTTATAACATTTAAAGAAAAAAATCTTTAAACATAAATTCTTGCTAGAAAATAAGACTAAAATCACAAAAATAATACAAGCATACAAACCAAAAAAAAAAATCAAGTACACTCACACAGCAGTATGTGCTAGCACATTTAACTTTAAATATGTTCCTTATGTTAAATAGAATTACTAGTCTGTAAAACCTCTTTAATCACCTTGCCTCATAGAAAGAAACAATGTAATTATTTTCTGCTTTTAAATCACCAATAAAAATATTTAAAATAACATTGTTATAAAACAAGCAAAAGAAAGAGAACAGCACAATTTTACAAATAATACAGTTAGGCATAGTCATGCAGCAGTCTGTTTGGCTGCTCTCCTTTGAACTGTTTCCCTTACTTTAAATAAAAACTCTAGCTCAGGAATTCATTAAGGAGCCTAGCGGCAGCCATACGTCCTGCTCACACAACATGATAATTTGTGCTTCAGAGACATATTAGCCATGAGAAGGTAAGACCACATTTTTGGCTAATTTGCATGCCTCTGAATCACAGCTATTACAGTGACATGTTGCAGTAGTAAACTGGTGCTCATGTAGACACTGGCATTCCCCATAGTCACTCTCCCACAAACACAAATACACCTTCACACACAATACACACACACACACACACACACACACACACACACACACACACACACACACACACACACACACACACACACACACACACACACACACACCTCAGTCCTCGTACCTTTCCCACTGACTTGTCTTCCCTCCTGTAGGCTCCCCATCATCTAATCAACATAATAGTTTAAGTGCCATTACAGCACACTTGAGGTTGCCCTGGTAGCTAGTGATCTCCCCCTCCCCCAGCACTACCAGAGTAGAATTCTTGGTCTCTAGTGTTTCCCTTGATCTCCAGTCCTGTACTGATGCCAGTGCCTTTAACACACTTAGTCTGAATGCATCCCCTGGTGTTTATTGGCTCCCTCCAACCCCTGGTCCTCATACTATATTTGGCCATATTCAGTAAAAGAACACAGTGGGGATGGCCATGCTGATTTACATGGCCCCAAGATTTTTTGAATCAGATAGCCATGGTGGTACAGTGGTAGCATTGTTGCCTCACAGCAAGAGGTTCTCCTGTTTGATTCTCGGCTGGAGTGCCTTCTGTGTGGAGTCTGCATGTCTTCCCTGTGGTGGAGTGGCCTCCGAAAGACATGCATGAATGGGTGTGCCTTCACTGAAGGTTGGGTGTCGGGATGGCAACTCGGCACCATAAAAATCGACTGCCAATCATTAGCAGACTGGAGTTCTGCTGTGGTGACCCCTAACTGGGAAAAGCTGAAAAGGCAAATAAACTTGGCATTTAGATACTATCTTGGAAGCTGCTCTGGGGCAGAGTGTATATGGCTAATTAGTATATGCCTCTGCCCTAGTTTGCCTCATGGGCATTCAACACGGCCAAGGGGCCAGTCCTACACCATACAGCACAGTATTAGGAAAGTTACTGAATGCCAAAAAGGTACCACAATGTGTACATGGAGGTATACTATCCTTTCCTGAATCCTTCTGTAGCTCCAATGAAAATTCATCTTTTTATGTTATGGTTGCTGTTCTTGTTTTTTTTGTTTTGTTTTTTGGGGGGGTTTTTTTGTTTTTGTTTTAAACAATAAACATCTTTATTAAATTATTACTTATGACATAGACAATCATACATTTATATAAATAAAAACAACCACACTGACATAATTTTAGTTGTAAACATTATATATCACTTATAATCTACTCAATCACTGTCAGTCAAACATCACATAGCTCATTCGAATCCCCCCTTCTTTTAAACCTCATTCCTGCCCTGCATGCACTGTTCCCACATTTCACATTTTATTGTCTATGTAGGTTGTTCCTATCCTTTTCTAAAGATCCCATTTAATCCCATTTTCTTACCAAAAGAAACACACACTGATTTCTGTCTTAGCCTGGAATTTTTAAAATCACAAGAACATGACCTTTAAGTTAAAGTAGCATAATTACAAAACAGTAGAAAAGTAAATCACGTTGAAACAGACCACAAACAAATCAAGAATATTCACTCTTTGAATCTGTTTTGGCAGCAGTATCTAATTTGTTCTGATAGTTCTCTATTGGTAGAATATAAGAACTGACATAAAATATGCTGATAGTGCCTAAGCTTTCACTGAGATCTATCAAAACTGAATGTGTTGCTGTTTTATTATCAAGTGTCTCAAACCAACTCACTGAATTTTAAACTGTACAAACAAGAACATAAGGAATAGAGGTAAACTTTAATGGGGCACATTAGTAAAATATTGTGCATGTAAAAATGCAAAGGAGAATATGTGGTGAACTTCTATCAGATCATTTTTTAGAGAAGCAGAAAGACCTCACTAATACTTTCATTTTTGATTGCTGATGAAAAAAACATAATTATTTTGGTCATGAATTAGAAAAAAATCTGTAAAAAGAAGTAGAATATGCAAACAAAGCCAGTAAAAGAAGTGATAGCTCATATAATGTGAAGAATAACATGAGCTGTTGATATAAAACAGGTGAAGACATTTCAGGAGGAATCCAGCATCTGCTTAATAGTGTTCATCCATTTTTTAAGCGCACTTTATGAATTTCACTGAGGGAGTAAAGTAAAGCAATGATGTACAAACCACACCAGGAGGAAAGTGCTAAAAATATCACAAAAATACTTGAGTTTATAAAGTTTTCTTTTAGACGAAAGAGCACTGCATAATGGAGACAGATTCACTGTAAAGGTGGTAACTTCATTAATTCATCAAACTGTCTTCTCAGGTCCACCTCAGCAGCACTGTCTAATTACTGGTTTGCTTAGAGCCACACAGTAGGCAAATAGCCAGACAATGCTCTTGGGTTGCCCCTGAAAAGTTGCATTTGTGCATAGCCTGTGCACCCAGTTAAGAAATAGTATAAAGTAAGCTAGAATAAAAAAATGAATTAAAAATGCCATTTTCTATTGTGAAGCAGTTATCAAGCTTTCGTGTCTGGACAGGAGGGGAAACTGAAAAGGAATTCTGTTTACCAAGACATATTCACAAATAAGTACAGTGTATTTTCATGTAACACCAATCTAATCTGTCTATTTGCTATTTTAATATTTAGGCAACATTTTAGTTCTATGGCTCCTCTACAGGTTGTTGACATGAAATTCCTCAAGCATCACTTGCCTGAAACAGAAGACACCAAAGGACATAATGTCAATCATAGTTTTCCATCAGCTCTTTCTTATAAAAAGAATCCTTCTAGACTACAGCTAGACCAAATTAAATGTTAACAAAACTACAATTAGATAAACAAAAGCACAGTTAACGTGAATAAGGTGAGATATGCATGAGGAGTAAGAACAAGCTGTGTCTGTTTATATATTTTCTCTATACAAGGAAGCTGTACTGCTCCAAATCAAAATCATTCAGGAAGACATTATAACTTTTGTTTTAGGATTTTTGCTAATATCTGCAGTCCTTCTTAAACTAATTTTGCTCATTAAGCATGCAATTATTTTCAAGTGCAATAATTGTTTTCTATAGCAGCCATCATGTATTCCTTTCATAAAACATTCACAATCTCATTATAATGTCTGCTCCGAATGTACTTGTATCTAAAGTATTTGTAGTCTAGCTTACATACTGAAGGAAGGCTATGGCTGAAAATTGGTCAATGACACCTCCTCCGGCTTCCTTTATAAGTAAGTAAATAAAAGAGTTAAGTAGGAGGATTTACAAACATGGTACGCAAAGGTGTAGTAAGTCAGATCTGACTCTGTTTCTGCATGCTGGATAATCACATGTCCTATATTAAGACTTAATGTAATTCCATCAAGCTTTAAGCACAACCTAAAGCAACACTTGATCTCCTATTGTCTGTACTTATGTACCCTGGCTAACTCATCTTTTCTGACTATGCTCATGCTCTCACCCAGACTATACCATCTCATTAACCTTTCTATTTCTTTACTAGAGCTACTTTTACCTACATTTTACATTCTTATTATTCTACTTTTTTCAGTAAGTTTTCCTCTACTGCCCTCTTTCTTATACTACATTCTTCCTTTGTCATTTTCCCTCTCTTTTTTCATTTTTGATACTTTTCAGCTCATACTGATCATCCCTGATATTGTTTTCTTTTTCATTGAGGCATATTTTATTTTTATTCAGTGCTTCAAAGCTGTATGCACTTTCTTACAAGTCATGTTATCACCATACTTCTTTTCTCTCTTGCCATGTATTTTTTTTCATCTGGTGTTAAGCATTCATTTACAAATACTATTTTGTTAATTACACTGTACCTATTTATAAATGTATCTAAACTGTCATCTAAATGTCTACCAAAATTTGTCATACATATATATATATATATATATATATATATATATATATATATATATATATATATATATATATATATATATATATACACACATACACAATCACTGTTCAAATCGCTAGGTGTCAGTGTATTATATTTCAAGATATACACTGACTCCTTATATAATAATTTGTCCTTTAAAGGGACTAACTCAGCCAAATTTTAATTAATTTGCTCCAAAATACATCCCTTTAAATACAAAGGATTATTGTGGTGCTAAACCTTAAAATGTATCACAAAAGGGCTTTCCGTACAAACATTCCTGATATCTCTCATACGTTCTTGCAACCTGACTTTAAACATTCTCTTAGTTTCCCCCATGTAAAACATATGTATTTATTTATTTAACATTTGTTTACCGGGAAAGTCCGACTTGGATCAAAGCCAATTTTCAGCTGAGGCCCAGGAAGAAATGCTCCAAACGCATGTCTTTGTAACATGTGAGAAATCCAGAGTACCTGGAGGAAACCCACACAAATGCAGGGAAGACATGCAGACTCCGCACAGAAGGCACTCCAGCCAGGAATTGAACCGGAGAACCTCTTGCTGTGATGCTTACAAGGACATTTCAAATTATAAACAATAGCAGCCATATTACTTGAAAATTGTTGAGTGGGGCTAAGCCTAATTCCATTTATCCTAGAAAAACTGTTGACTACTTGGTTGCATATAGAAACCTTACCACAAGGGTAAGTATCCTTCTTAGAAAGAACAGAGCCCCTTCTATTAACATCAGCCGCAGCAGATTCACTATGTAATATTAAATCTGCTATGCCACGACCCTTTGTAAAAGAAATACATGGCCTATGACTTATTATACTAGCTAAATCCTTATTTTTTTAACAACATAGGCCAATAATATTTTTTAATTTTCACAATTTGTTCATTAAAAACATTATAAACTGATACAAAATAAATGTCATTCAGATTATTATCTTGTTCCCCACTTTGGCACAAAAAAGGAATTCCTCCTTCCAAAAATGGAAATTTGTTCTTATGTGAAGAGCTTCCATAACAATGTTTCTATAATAGCCCCTATTTTAAAACATATTCAATGTATGTCCAACTTCTACTTCAAAATCTATATCCAAACTACATAATTTTCTTAATCTTAAAAATTCACCATATGGTAATGAATTAATAAGATGTGGGAGATGGCAGCTATTATCATGTAAAAATGTATTCTCCCTCCCAATTTTTCTATGTACTGAGGTAACAATCCCCCCTTCAGTAGATGATCCTACCACTGACCCTGAGAACTACAGAGCAATTAACCTCATCAGTATTATTTATAAAGCCATTAATTTAATACAATGGATCAAAAACATAGCTACTGACAACTTATGAGCCCCCGTCCTGAGAGAATTTGGCTTTGGGTAGGGTAGGTCCCGCCTACTAAATCTGTGAAGTTCATTAGGAAGGTGAATGAAGCATTAGATTATGGCAGTTCCATGCATAAAGTTTATCTAGACCTAACTGAGGCCTTTGATACTAACTCATACTATGCTATAACTGTTAAACTCACCTGCTTAAAGTTTAACTCCTATGCAACTGGATGGATAGCTAACTGGCTCCCAGATAGAACTCATATCTGAGGATAAGTGGTATACTTTCCGCAAAAAGGCTTGTCATGGTGGTGTCTTACAGGGTACTTTATTGGGCATTCTCCTCTGTTAAGAGCATTTACACTATGCTAGATACTATTTTCAAGCCCATGGTCTGAAGTTCAATTAAAAAATGCATTATTGCTCTCTATAGAAAAGAGGAACATCTCGGCACCGCCAGCATAAATGATACTACTCTCAAATGTGATAATGTCATTAGAGACCTAGGAGGTTTCTTGGAAAATGAACTCTCTTTTGACCTGCATGTGTCAGACAATCTTTTACCATATTAAGTTAATCACCAAGGGTATATCCTAATATTCCACAGAAATTATTGCCCCTCTCCGTTTTTCCCTTATCAGGCTCATAGTAGAATATAATGTATCAAGTGATATACACTTATGGAACTATATTGACCAACATGAAAAAAACACAAATATGCCTCAAGAAGAAAATCTCAAGTATGAGTTCCCTAAATTAAGTACAGATTTTAAAAACCTCATCATTCATCCTTCTGTCACACAAGCTATTGCATGGTGGCCTATGCTTGGTCTTCAGGGTTATGGATAATACAATCCTGCTTGGCCTTGAGCATCTTAAAAAATGTTTGAAATCTCAACAATGCTTGCTACAAAAAATGAAATCTGTGTTGCAGTATCAGTCAAACCTGTTGTTCTATAGTATGCACAAGGAGACCACTGGAATCCTTATGCCTGTGAAACTATACAACTACTGTTTGGATGTTTAAGTTGGGATAGTTACAATTTAGTAATTTTTAGCTACTGTCAGTGATAGGACCAGATAATATATAAGTTAGAATTTCTATTTATGCCATGGTTATGTTTTAACCCATGTATTTGATATTTCTTTGTGCAAGTAAAGAACATATTTAACTTTACAAAGTGCATTGTATAATTGTATTTATTTCAAGAAAATAATTGTATTATTCAATTCCAAATGCTTAGGGCTGTGAGTTTGTTAGCTTAAAGGAATATATATATATTGAACGGATGTTAACACAACTGTTGGCATCTGCCTTTAAAGGGTTACTGCTGAAGCTATTTCTGTCATACAAATATTTAACAGTGGACTTATATTAAGGATAAGCATTAAGTTTGTTCTATGGCATGCCAAAAAAGTATAACTCATAGTAATATAGCCATAAAAGCAGTAAAGGTGGTGTTGATACTGAAAAGTGTTCATTAATTCAATATATGAAAATGTTGCACAGGTGTCATTGTGCACCAAAAATTGTTTAACAACTTTCAATTACTGTTGTAAAGATTTCATTGAGAAGTACTAGGTTTGGTTGGCATTGGGTGCAATCTTGAGGGACCAGTGATAATTGCTTTATTTACAACTGCACAGTATGAAGCTTATTTGGGTGCTGTGGCAATTAATTATCACTGAGGCAGCATTATGCATTTATCATATGTTCCTAAGGTAAACTTGATGATTAACAGTGCAGAGCATGAAACCACAGCCCCTGACAATTGCATATTAAATTGGTTACAAGGGATATAATTATACACACTAGCATAATCACATATTAAACTAGCCCCAAAAGGGGTATGTTATCAACTGAATTTGTGTAGGCTGCAAAGCAGTTCTTGAACCTGAAGGTATATGTCTGCCTGTAGGCACAACATTTATAGGATAATAGGATCACAGGAAATATGAGGAAATTGAGTCACAAGGCCATTTACACCTTGCCAATACCCACTCCCATGTTGTACTCATTTTCTCAAGAAGGGAAAAGCAGGTCAGTCCCAGAGTAAATTTAAGGGTACCCATCAAATCACATGGGTTTAATTTGAAGGATTAGGGTGTTACTCTGTTGAACTTACAGATAAGGTTTGTTCCAGAGGCAGGGTAGGTGTTGATTAATACATTTGTCTGTCCGATGCATTTTGTTTATGTACTGGTAGAAATCTAAATCTCATGTTCTGGTATTATGTTATCACGTGCTGGAGGGACAGATTCATCACCCAGAGACTCCCTATGCTGTGGAACAAAATCCTGGTACATGTGAGGCAGAGCACCTCGCTGGTTTTGTTCAAGAGAAATCTTGCCCAATGGATGGGAGATCGCAGGTATACCCCAGGGATAACCTCAGTGTCACTGCTTGACAGAGGCACAGCAAAATAATGGGCATATTATCCTTCAAACTAAAGGGGTGGCGAAAGCCACAAAACTCTGGGCTAGGCTTATAAATGCCCTAGGGCAGATAGCCTAGTATGAACCTATGAACCTATTAGTGGAACTATTTGAGTTGAGAAGATACCAGAGATCTAGGAGGATAAGGTCCCTAATGTCTTGTAATGCAAGGCATAGATCACCATGCAAGAGCCTATTAGAAAACAAGCAAAGGGATAGTACTTTAAACCTCTTCCTGGTAGTGTGGGACTTTAGACCAACAATTTTCATGAGTGGGAATCTCTGAGGTCTTACCAGCTGCTTATATCTAGGAAAGTATATCTCAGTGAGGATGGCATATTCAATAATTGGTATAATTAGAATTTCTTAAAAAGGAATGATAATTTTTTACTTGGATATTATGCCTTTGGATATTATCCATTCTAAAAGGAAGGATTTTATGACTACTGAAAAGAGAATTACCAACCCAGGTTCCAAGACACCTGACTACATTATCATTTCAGAATGGGGCAATGGTTATGCCGTACAATGAGGGAGAGAGAGCTGCTTACCAAATATAACAATATTATACTTTTTTTTATTTTATCCATTTGTCCATATACCACTTATTTATGAAAG
The DNA here is from genome assembly GCF_019279795.1 of Protopterus annectens. Lineage (NCBI taxonomy): Eukaryota > Metazoa > Chordata > Ceratodontiformes > Protopteridae > Protopterus > Protopterus annectens. The sequence goes on from NC_056728.1 coordinate 1,740,521,753, forward strand.
TTAGTTCCTGTTGTAATGAAGGGTTAGTTCTTGCTGCAATGAGTACCACACAGTTTAACAGTCATCTACAAACATGTATAACCAAAGTTCCCGATTTCCACTGTGAAGACTGAAGAGGTAGATGCTGAAATGGAAAGTTCCAAGTACTAAGCTTTGAGGCACACTGCTAGTTACCTTCATACCTTTTGAGGAGGTGCCTGCCATATAAACTATGTGGGTTCTGTCTTTCAGCCAGTTGTTGATTTACTCTGTCATGCATGTATTTACTTTTAAGGCACTTAGCTTGCTTATGTGGGCAACTAGGGATATAGTGTCAAATGGTCTGGCCATATCCAAGTAAGCTGTGAGAACAGAATGACCACTGTCAGCAGTCAGTGTGACATCTCAAAGAAGTTATCCAAACTGGGTTGGCAGGCCCTCCCTTTGACAAAGCTAAACTTATGTGAATCTAGCCTGAAAGATTTTTTATATCATAGTTTGAGGTTAGATATGATGCATTCCATAGTTTTGTAAATCAGACCAGTCAGACTAATGGGTGTATAGTTTCTCAGGTCAGTGGTAAGGCCACCCTTGTATAGTGGCATCATCACTGCAAGTCTCCATACTCTGCAGACAAATCCTGCAGTTAAAGTTTTAAGTTAGGGCTCCACAAGACCATGTTTGGTGCTATTTATTAGGCATCCTGGTTATATTATCAGGTTCAAAGGAAATGCATTTTTGGTTTTACAGACCATCTATAGCACATGTTCTTTTGTGATATTAGGAGGTACACTGGATTTGTGAATCTGCAGAATTAAGGCAGTTGTTTCACAGGTAAAGTTTGCACTAAATTTGCCTGCTAGTATATTTGCAATGTTTTCTTGTATGAGTGAGTGGTATAATTTTTTGATAAGTTCAAAACACCGCTGCAGTGGTGGCTGGTGACTTCAAATTAAAGGGGGGCTGCAGGAGACAGCTGAATGGGTGCGGCCAATGGGAAGATGTGTGACCAACTAGAAAGGGGTGGAGCTATGCCCAAAACCACAACAATTGGAACTTTAATCAAATACGCTGCCCTGGGTGTCAAACCATCATTACGAGAGTCCAATCAAGACAAAATGAAGTGTAGAAGAAAAAAATATTTCACTGCATTGGCTACATAACAACTTACTTAATATCTAGATGGAAATGCAAAGGTTGTGAGGCAAGAAAGAATAAACTGCTTTTTAAATACATTACTGGAATACCAGTCAAAATCAAGTATAAAAAAAAACAAGCAGCACTCAACTCAAACCACTTCTCCTTGCACTGCAGTTCTAATTATAATTTATATTTAGCTTTATAAAATTACCAAGTAACATGCTGAAAGTAGCAATCTCTGTGATACCACCACTTGTAAAAATGTTTCTTATCCAAAAAAGACCTGCTGCCTGACAACAACTATCTACTTGTTTCATGGGGAACACATAATCAAAGTAAAAAATGAACAGCGAACAAGAAACAAGCTCAAGATACATTTCTTAAAGAATTACTGCACAAGTTATGGACCACACATGATAGATTGGCATTCTGTTTAGTTTACGGGTAAAGCCTGCAAAGATAACTGCAAGTCTCCAACAAATGTAATGAGCTTCTGAAAATACTGTAATCCTGTCCTTTATTACAAATACTGTCATATGCATTTTAATACCTAAGGCTTATACATTATCTAGTTATGTAAATATTCTCTGCATGGCAACAATGAAAAGACTTTCAATGTTGGTAATTCTTTAACAGTATGCTTATTAAAGCTTACTTGCATCTTACAATCTCCGACAAGTTTACCTGATGGTCATTAAAGCATTGCTACTTTAATACAGAGCAATATGGCACTGCAACAGCATGCATTTTCTGAATAATAAGAAGCATAACTCAACAGTATAAAAATATGACAGAAAGCCAGAACATTCTGCAAAATCAAGGACAGATGAAAAGCCATGGTTATACTTGTGGTCTACCTTGGATGGGGGAATACTCTGCACACTTACACTGCATAACTGCTCCTTGCCTTGCTTGGACACATCCAGAGCCACTACAATGGGGAGTGGAGTGCAACAAGTAGGTCACAGTTTGAAATGTCTGGCTGACGGTGATGGCTCTGACGCTCATACCTCTCAACCTCAGAGCAAGAAATCTGGACAAAGCCATACAGAGAAGTGAGACACAGGCTCAAAAATAAAGACAATTTTTAAATATTGCTCTTATAAACTTAGAAAGATAATAGAATAGTAGCAGGTCTTGCATTAGTATGAATTTTTGAAGGGTATGAAATCTGAAACTCAAATGTCTGCCATTATTTAGTGACTTCATTCCTAAATGATTTGGCAGAAAACCACAATTTTTATGAAGAAAAAACCAAAAATAAGAAGCAAAAATCTATTCATTCTGCAAAACTCTGGACAGTTGAGAGCTATAGTTCAGCCGGGGCTGTCTGAGTTTGCTGCCCTCCCCCCCCTCACAAAATCATGGTCGAATGAAGTGTCCCTCCTGCAGCCATTCCAATGTCCCATTCCTTGGTTATTTTGCCCCATTTGCCATAAACACTGCAATGTGCATACTGCTTTACTTCTGCGATGATATGGATTTCATTTGAAAGTTTTATTTTATATTTTCCAGCATAAACCCCAATAGACATCTGCTAAACAAAGCAATGCAGTCTCACAATGAAAATAGACTTAGCATTAAAACTTCTCTGCACTTGAAACTCACATTCATTGAAACAGCATTGAAACCCACATTCAAAGAAAATACATTTTGCCAGTAGCAGATAAAATTAATTTTGGGATGTTTTCAAATCATAGGCCCCTTGAACACGAAACATACACATGCTCTTTGATACACCTTCCTGACTGTATTAAATTATATTCCTTGTACAATACAGTACAGTTGTTAGACGGCATTTTAAATTTACTGTTTTGAACATTTTTCCAGTAAAGAATGAAACAAAATGCATGCACCAATAATGACAAAACTTCAGAACATTTCCATCATAAAAGTCTACTGAAGAAGTAAAAGTCATCTAAATAATTCCACATTTAAGAAATCTGTTAACTAATGAAGAGGTTACTGCTAGCAAACAACTTTATATGTCATTGTTTCATCTACAAATAAAGTGCCTGTTGCCCTTGAGGAATAAATTGTCTATGTTGCATTAATAAAATGGCAATGCTAGTAATATCACAATAGGGAATGGATGGCAAACTGATAACAGGTTCATAGTTACTAGGTATCTTTGCCAAAGAGGAGTGCAGCATCCATCCCCTTTACAACAGAGTACAGTATCAGCAATGGATCTACCTACTGTGGGAGTAGAACCCACAGCCTTCTACATCAAAAGCAAGTACACTACCTGTTGTGCTATTTACAATGTAAGCTGACTTGGCATAAGCAGCACTAAACTTTTGTACCCTGCATCTCTCAGTTCCTTATAAAATCTACTCGACACTCAGCTGTATCTCTGAACTTTACAGCACAAGAAATCTGGAAAAAGCCAAAATTTATTTTGGGAGGGGCAAAAGCCCAAAAACCAGGGACACATTTTAAACATTGCTTGTATAATGTTGGAAAGTTGCTAGAATAAAATGCTGTGTTACCACCATACATTTCATTGCCACATATTGAACCTAGGACCCTGTGCAAAACAGCCAAGGCAATATACCACTATGCCAAATCATCTATCTTTATGAAAAAAAGGAAGACTGAAACTTAAATGACTACCATTTAGTGAATTCAGCTCTCACCATAGCTGTCAACATCTTAGCACAAAACACCTGAACAAAGCCAATAATGGGGGAATACAGCCCCCAAACATATTCAGTGAGTTCAGTTATCACCTTAGCTCTCAACCTTGGCACAAAAAAATGGTAATGCTAGTAATATCACAATAGGGAATGGATAGCAAACTGATAACAGGTTCATAGTTACTAGGTATCTTTGCCAAAAAGGACTGCAGAATCCATCTCCTTTACAACAGAGTACGGTATCAGCAATGGATCTACCTACTGTGGGAGTAGAACCCACAGCCTTCTACATCAAAAGCAAGTACACTACCTGTTGTGCTATTTACAATGTAAGCTGACTTGCCATAAGCAGCACTAAACTTTTGTTCCCCTGCATCTCTCAGCTCCTTATAAAATCTACTCAACACTCAGCTGTATCTCTGAACTTTACAGCACAAGAAATCTGGAAAAAGCCAAAATTTATTTTGGGGGGGGGGCAAAAGTCAAAAAAACAGGGACACATTTTAAACATTGCTTGTATAATGTTGGAAAGTTGCTAGAATAAAATGCTGTGTTACTACCATACATTTCATTGCCACATATTGAACCCAGGACCCTGTGCAAAACAGCCAAGGCAATATACCACTATGCCAAATCATTTATCTTTATGAAACAAAGGAAGACTGAAACTTAAATGGCTACCATTTAGTGAATTCAGCTCTCACCATAGCTGTCAACATCTTAGCACAAAACACCTGAACAAAGCCAATAATGGGGGAATACAGCCCCCAAACATATTCAGTGAGTTCAGTTATCACCTTAGCTCTCAACCTTGGCACAAAAAAACCTGGATGAAGCCAATAATGGGGGAATACAGTCCAAACAATAGGGACAAATACTCACTGAGGACACCAGAGGAAACCCACACAAACACAGGGAAGACATGCAGACTCCACACAGAAGGCACCCCAGCCAAGAATCACACAAGACAACCCATAGCTGTCAGGCAACACTGCTACCACTGCACTACTGGCTGTGATTAGTAAAGTAAGAAAAATACAGAAACCACAGATTTTATGAGGAACAGAACAAATATGAGGAAAAAATCTGCAAATGTTTTACAAATGGTGGTGGGTAGGGAATTCAGGCTCTTGTCACTTGGGCCCAAGGTACAGTGTTCAAGCCTTATTCTCTACCCACTACCATGAAGCAACTGGGGCATTACACACACACAAACCATCTGTCCTCAGACCAGCTCCTTTGTAGTTATCCTGCAGTGCAATCAGTCCTTCATAATGGCCTAGATACTCTGGGCTGGAAGGGCAGAGTTTCCTGCCTTCCTTATGCCTGAGCATGGGTGCTTGGAGTTCTTGCCTAACACAGCAGTGATTTCTTTTTATTTTAATATGTTCTGTGGTGGGGGGAATGGGGAATTTATTTAAATCAATTTTTACAGGTGGGGGACCCATTTTACAGGTGGAGGGGCTGCAGTCCCGCAGTCCTATAGAGCAAGCTGCCCCTGCCACTGGGTATTATTTCTTAATCTCTTAATATAATGAAAGAGGTACTTATAATTATCTTTGGTTTCAGAAGCAAATGTTACTTCATGATTTAGTTCCTTACTAACATTCTTGATGCAATCTTTAATATAAGGAATTTTAGATCTGTTGTGTGATTTAAAGATGTTTTACTTGTTATAAACTTATGTAAGACAATGAAACACCATGGTTGTTTATTCTTAAAAGTTCCCATTACATTTGGCTTTAGTAGGGATGGCCAGGTTGAGACACTTATCTGTGAGGGAATAGAACTCCTTTGTATATACAGCATCACTGTTGGTGTCATGTTTGTTGATGCAACAACTGAATCTGGATAGCTCATCATAGAGTTTGAGTAGATTTGCCTGTTTAAAATCCATGAATCCAGAGTTATTGACTGCAGAGGATTTAGAGATTTTGTAAGCAAAGGTTACAAGTTTATGGTCAAACTTAATAGGGTACGGAGAAATTAGAGGGGTGGTATATGTAATCACTATATTAGTTAGGACCAAGTGAAGAATATAATGTCATCTTGTTGGCTTGTTAACTATCTACTCCAAAGAAATTGTATCTGCTAAATCTATGAATTCCGCACAGACCCAACTTGGGATGTATGCATGCTCCAGTTTATTGTGGGATACTTGAAATCTCCCATTATAAAGGCATTTGTTTTGGTAATGGGTAACTCCTTAAGTACACATAGGAAACTTATGTGGTCATCAGGGGACATGGAAAGGTGTCCTATATAAGGCTGTAAGTTAATAGTTTGTTTCCTTCATGGCAGGGTGGAATTCAATGAGTTCAATTTGTGGGTCTCTAGGAATCTGCCTGGAGATGATGTTGTCCTTGACAAATCTGGAAATATCTGTGCAGTTTCCCTCAGACCTGCATGTATGGTAGGTGCAAAACCCAGGTTATGGAGAAACTGTTACATTTACACTGAAACCAAGTTTCAGTACCTGCATAATTGTGTGCATTCAAGTTGCAGAAGGCCCTCAAGAATAGGGATTATTTTGTTAAGACTTCTGAGATTGAGAAGAGCCACCTTCATTAGGTCCAGTTTAAAGCTGGAAATGGCTACATTGATAACTACTATGCATGAATGTCCATTAGCTGGAGTCTGCCTAAAAGGGTACTATGGGGCAGCAAAACCTTTAGCCAATATGTGGAAGCCATGGAATTAGAGATAAAAACCATATATGTTGTAGCAGACTGGAGTGTCAGTCGTCTCATTCCATGCTGACACTTACTGGCCCCACCTAAATGGCATATACTACTTACAGAACTGTTAAAGCAAATCATCTTTTTTGCACATAGATATCATTCTTGTTGAAGAAAGAATTCTGCTCAGGAATATTGTCTTTTCCTGCATCTGATACACACATATCGTGATCTAGGATGTCGGTCTGCATATCTCAGGGTCGTGGGCCTCAAGTCATTCACATCCACATGGGCTACCACTGGGGGCACTTTAGAAATCTGGTGATATAATGGATTCTGGCACCAGAAAGACAACTAAATGTAATGCTGCCTTTCTCAAGTCGTGTGAGTGTATAGTCAGTGTGTCTCACAATGCAGTCACCAATTACTAAGATATTACTGTTTTTGAGGTACTTGATGGCTTATGTTTACATCCTTGTGACCCTTTACTATTTGTATGACTGGTGCTGGTGATGATGTGGAGGTAGATATCTGCGGTGACTTAGTCTTCTTATGCCTAGGAAACAGAAGAATTTACTTTTTCACAGTCTCAGCTTAAGTCAGTTTGTGATGCACTAATGTGATGGTGGTGGCAGTGTATTATGCTCTGATGTAATGTTGGTGGCAGAGTATGATGTCCTGATGTGATAATGGTGGCAGTCTATGATGCACTGATGTGATGATGGTAGCAGTCTATGATGCTCTGATGTAATGGTGGTGGCAGTGCATGATGCTCTGATGTAATGGTGGTGGCAGTGCATGATGCTCTGATGTGATGGTGGTGGCAGTGCATGATGCTCTGATGTGATGGTGGTGGCAGTGCATGATGCTCTGATGTGATGATGGTGGCAGTGCATGATGCTCTGATGTAATGGTGGTGGCAGTGCATGATGCTCTGATGTAATGGTGGTGGCAGTGCATGATGCTCTGATGTAATGGTGGTGGCAGTGCATGATGCTCTGATGTGATGGTGGTGGCAGTGCATGATGCTCTGATGTGATGATGGTGACTGTGTATGATGCTCTAATGAGGATAGCGGTGGCAGTCTATGATGCTCTGATGTGATGGTGGTGGCAGTGTATGATTCTCTGATGTAATGGTGGTGGCAGTGTATGATGCTCTGATGTAATGGTGGTGGCAGTGTATGATGCTCTGATGTGATGGTGGTGGCAGTGCATGATGCTCTGATGTAATGGTGGTGGCAGTGCATGATGCTCTGATGTGATGGTGGTGGCAGTGCATGATGCTCTGATGTGATGGTGGTGGCAGTGCATGATGCTCTGATGTGATGGTGGTGGCAGTGCATGATGCTCTGATGTAATGGTGGTGGCAGTGCGTGATGCTCTGATGTGATGATGGTGGCAGTGCATGATGCTCTGATGTGATGATGGTGACTGTGTATGATGCTCTAATGATGATAGCGGTGGCAGTCTATGATGCTCTGATGTGATGGTGGTAGAAGTATATGATGCTCTGTTAAGATGGTAGTGACAGTGTATGATGCTTACAGACCATCATATTTGGAAAATGTTTCTGGATTTCACCTCTCACAGATTAAATTATTTGTGTCAAGTAGAAGTTAAGGCAGTTCTTACAATTATTGAGAATGTCATGTGCTGGCAATAAAATAGACACAGGCATGTTTACTTTCTGTTTTGTCCAGGTGAGTCTTGCATTTACTTTGGTCTAATTGACCAAAATAGCCTAGTTAGGTGTAAGGTATAGAAGGAGAATGTAGCTAACTAAAGGCTTAGCTAATTCCAAGCATTTAAGAGTTGTTTCACACAGCCATGCATGCAGCTGTTATAGCAACTACTGCTCAACTGAAAACAAAGCAGTAACACTGAGGGACACTGTGCACAGCTAATTGTGGTCCAGAACAAATGGTGTCCATCCAGCAGTAATCTGAAGTCCCAAAGCAGCAGTAAATTATCTTCTATCAAATGATAATAATGAGCAATGTTCCAAAATGGCTCCCAAACATTTCAAACTAAATTATTCCCAATTAGCAATACGCACCAGAATAAAAAAATGTCTCATATGTTAAAATAACAATTTAAGCAATTAAAAAACATTTCTCTGATGTTAGAAAAGAGTCAAATCCACTAAATTAGGAAAACTTTGGTTCCATCAGGAGCTTACAACACTCCAAACTAAAAGAAAGCAAGGCCCACAAGCTGAGCATTGCATTAAAAAAAAGTATAATAGAAAATGAAAACATCTAATCAACATACAACTCACTAATAGGCCAGCAGTAAGCTGAACTCCCAGTACAACAGAAAATTACCTTTTCTCATGAGATAAATCCTAGTAATGTTCCAAGATGGCCCCCAAGCACTGCCAAGCTAAGTCATGCCCAACCAGCAGTTATTCAAATTCCCAGGAGAAGAGGAAATTACTTTCTCTCACACAATATAATCAACAGCAATGTTCTAAGACCGTCTTCAAATACTGTCAAATTAAATTATGGCCAATTAGCAGTATGCATTGAATTCAGAAAAAAATGTTGCCTTGGATGTTAAAAGAAAACTTAAGTAATTAAAACATTTGATTAATAGACAACTGTGTACTATGCACCACAATTATTAAACTTTCTATGCAGGATACTTAGGAAATAAACAGAAATAAGCTTTGTGGAGTATGAAAAAAATGTCAGTGTCAGGGCTGACTAAAGAATACGGACGGAAAGGGATTCAGATAGTCAATATGAATAAGAATGGGATGACAGCCACTTTGGGTGCAGCTCATGTTCAGTTAGCTGAACCACTGACTGTGAGTGCAGTTTCTGCAGAAAATAAGTCAGTCCATCCAGTGGAGATGAAATTGAAAACAAGACAAGTCAAAACGGGTGAAATTTAGAGAAGAGATAAAATTACAACCTAATATATACTCGATTTATTGCTAAAATACTGTAGCAAGACATGTCTATAAAAGATTTGTTGAAAAAAAAACTTTTTCTTTCAAATTCTTCTCGTATATCATTCTTCAAAATTTACAAATTGATTCATCCACAACTACTTCAGGAGAAATGGCTACAAAAAGAATTCTAACAAGTCTTAACTTGTTAGCAAAAGTTATCTTTCAAAATTGATCATTTTCAGTGAAAACTTGATAGAGTACAGGAGAATATTCTTAACCAAAATTAGTTGTTAAATAATATGATTGAGATTCAAAACTCTACCATACATGAAATGAAAACAGCCTTAAATTATTTGTATGAGAGAGTCAAAGAAGGAGAAATACAGACAGACTTTCTTTTATGTAAAACTAGTGGTTATTGAACAAGACTTAAGTTCCATAAAATAGAGAAAGGAAATGGAATCTGAGAAGTTTTGGCATGCCTGAAAAATCAATTCCTGAGAAATCAGAGGAAGAAAGCATAATCTCCTTTCTATCCTCCTAGACTCTGCAACTACTAGATCTGCAAAAAGGCTTTTCTTTCAAAATCAAGAGAGCCCATTGGTCTATAAGGAAACCCACCCCTACCAACATCAATGCCTCTCCAATATCCATACTGGTGAGATTTCTCTCTTTTTTAGATAAAGAACTTGTTTTAAAAACTACATTGTCGAAATCACCATTAAAATGGGCCAGACCTTAATACAATTTGACAGTGATTATGCAGCAAAACATTGGAAAACGCAAAGGAATTCTAGCCAACAATAAAGCAAATTACACAAAATAACATCAGAACTCAACTTTTGCTTCCTGCAAAGCTTAAAAATTTCCAGTCCACAGTTGAAAGAATTTTTAAAACAGTTCATGAAACTAAACACTTTCTCATTAATTTTGGTTTGTCTTCTTCTTTACAAAAAGACACAGACTTTTCAACCACTGAAATGAAGAGGCCCTCTGAAAAACTTAACGGAAATGGTAACTCATCCAAAAATGTTAAGAAAGAAAAAAAACACACTTGCTTAAGACTATTCATTAATAACTCCTACTTACGTTACTATAATAAACATGTTGTGTGTGGTATTATATTAGCTCTAGTCCCTTAAGAGAGGAAAAAAAAGAGTGAAGTGGAAACAAACAAACTGTACACCTAATTTACAAAAAAAATTATCAGGTAACATTCAACACTATTGCAGTGAAGCAATTGCTAAGTTGATAAGAATTTTCTTCATATGTCTATGCTGTTGACAGCAAGCTTTTAACTAAACTAATAACCACTAATACAACTGAGTCTGAAGTCCTAACTGATTTTATGTTTTACTTACAACAATTTAATTTGATAATTTAAGAAATATGTTTATTTGTGTTTTGGTCCATGTACATTCATATAACTCATTTCATTTATTTAAAATAAAGCATTTATCTTTTGATTTAAATTATTTTCTCTTTAAGGGCTTCACTTACAATTGCTATCTCAGTGTGATCTTTGGCCATGGAAGATGTTCTTGCATATGATAATTAGTTTAACGTTGTTGAAATATGGCTAGTGCACTTTTTTATAATTTATTTTATGTGCATCAGCTTGGAAGATGTAATGTTTTGAAGAGATATGGTGGTTGAGAACTGTTCCTAGTAGTTGTGAAATGATGACGGTGTTATATTATTTTTTTATGACTAAATAACAATCTATATTGCTGTTAAGGAGGTGCCAGTTTTAAACTTATATGAACAGTGCAAATGTTTTCATAGATGCATTCTTTGTTTTTATTTATGACACCTCCAGGTGTTTCTGTAGTTACATCCTTCTAATGCCTCTAGACATAATATCTGCCTTGTGTATAAGGCAATTTCTGACCCGGCTTTACTGGAAATGCTGTATATCCGCAAGTCAAATGGCACACGGGCTACTGTCTCAAAAGACCTTAAGCCGGTATGTGACATTAATAGAACCTGCTGGAGGGAGAGATTTGCCTCCCAGAGGTTACCATACCTTTGGAACAGACTCCCACTTCATGTCAAACAGAGCACCTCATTGGTCCTCTTCAGACGCAGTCTGGATGATTGGATGGGTAGTCATAAATTTCCTCTGGGGGTTCCACCTGTATCCCTCTTGGACAGAGGCAATAGATGCTGATTGTGGAAATATGGGTAGAACTTGGCTAGGCTTGTAAGGGCCCCAGGGCCATTAGCCTAGTAACCTCCTATGAGCCTATGATCCTATGATAATGTGATGGTGGTGGCAGTGTATGATGCTCTGATCTAATGGTAGTGGCAGTGTATGATGCTCTGATTTGATGATGGTGGCAGCATACAATACCCTGCTACCACCATCATATCAGGGTATTGTATGATGGTAGGACAAAAAGCGAACTAAAAACCAATAAGAGCGGTAGAAACCAGGTTTATTTTAGCGATAAAAAACACAAATAAAATGCTTTCGGTAAAGACTGTGCTTCACCTTCATCAGAATGCAAAAGACAAGATACAAAATAAAGAATTACAGATCTTTTAAAAGTATCGCCAAGAAGTAATTAGAGACGTCACTTCCGAAGAAGGCGTATCAACTACTTAGCATTCACAAAACAAAAATATTTTGTAATGAAAATCGTTGTTAAAAATATACTTAAAAGTTGATATCTGCTTTTCAAATATATATAATAAGCAAATCTTCAACAGCAAAAAACTATTAAATAACCATTCATACAAATTCCAGCAGCAAGAAAAAGTTATAACAATTTTGGTAACCTCATTGTCGGAAAGCTACGAAAAGACTTTCAAATAGGTTAATAACAGTGTATTTCTTAGAATTCATGAAGTCTTTTAACCTACTTGTATACAAAAAATTATATGTTATAATCTTCAAGAAATTAATGTTTATCCATTAGGCACACATAGCATCTATTATTTTTCACCTATATCGAAAAATTCAATGTAATGTGTAAGTGGTATTTAAATTTCATATGTTACAAGTGTTAAATATATTAAATCCATAACGTACTTATAAAAAGTAATGATAATAAAATTTAATAGAAGAAAATAAAAATTAAATAATTAAATAAATAATGCCATAGTTATTTAAATTACATTTTGTATAGGTTTAGAAACACACATTTATTTACCTTCTACAATTTATATTTATTAATTATTTATTTATTTAATTATTTAATTTTTACTTTCTTCTATTAAATTTTATTATCTTTACTTTTTATAAGTACGTTAATAAGCACAGTACCTGTATTGTTCTTGATCTGTGGTAGGCATAACAGGCATTCGTGGAGAGGTTTTGAGATTCCATTCTTAAAGATGGATGTCCAGGAGTCCAAAGTGTTTACTGAACTCCTAGTGAATGAACATGGGCCCAGGCTTTTGCAGAGGGACTATTAAGGCTAGGATTACAAGTCAGAGGCATGGAATAATCTTACCCAGGCTTTGACCAGTGCTACTGGTATACTCTGCACTGGTGAGTAATGTAGGAATCACTACAGAGACCTCCAGATGATGAAAAGGGATACCCTTGACAATTGAATCGAAGACTTTAGGATTGGGAGCACCCCACAGATGTATAAGTATCACTTAGAGAGCCTACCTGTAAGAGTTAAAAGCTGGATATAGTCAGGATTGGTATTCATAATTGTATTCTGTTCTGTTTTATCCGCAGCCATCACAAACCAAGAACTGAATGTGCGAACCTATGCTGTTATGCTTGGCATGGATGCGAGAAGCATGTGGTATGTATGCATCTGAACAGTACTATTATTTTAGCCATAAAAGTAAAGACACCTTTATTGGTTTATTATACAGTTGTATCAAATTAAGCATTCATCTCTCAACTGTAACTGGAAAGTATGCATGCATTAGTCTGTAGGCCAAAACAACAGTTCAGTATTATAGAGTAGTCAGAGGTTGTGGGTTCAAAAACCACACTTCCCAAATATACAATACTGTTAAGTTTTCATCACTATTGCAGTGTAACATCAAACCTCTAAAGCAGTAGCACCACTGTAATCTGTAATCTACACATGTAAACTGTAATCAGGAACATGTATATATGCAATATATGCACACATCAAAGATCGCTTGCTGCAATCTACAGTATAGTGTTCATCTGTTATGAGCTGGGTAGTCTTACCAGTACAAAATGCATGTGTTAGGAATTGGTAGTCTTAAAAGCAAAGATAACAGAATAGTGTCAAATAATTGTATAAGTGCATTGTATGTCACATGTGAAGTTACCAATGTTCTCCCTTGTTTTTCTCTCACCCCAACCATAGTTTCATAGGTTCATAGGTGTATACTAGGCTAACAACCACACAGGCCTTTTTAAGTCTAGCCGTGCATCCCAAATCTCTGACAAGTTCTGATACCCTTGATAAGTGTAAACATGGGCCTGGGAGATGAACCATTTACAGGTTACCTGTGTCCATTAGAGACATAGATGTCAAACCAGGGATGAATTCTGGTTTCCCATCCAGTTGTCCAAGTTGCGATTGAATTGGGTTAGGGAGGAACTCTGCTTCACATGGATGGGGTGCCTGTTCCATAGACAGGATATTCTCTGGAATACATAGCGATCTCTCCAGTAGGTCCTATTTATATCACAGGCAAGGTTTAAGTCTGCAAAATGGGTAATTGTTTTGTGAATGTGCAGGAGGTTCCATCAGAGTGGGGTCTGACAGTGACCTGTATGCCAGGCATAGATCTCCACTCAAAAACCTGTAGGAGACAGAATACAGTGATGGGGTCTTGAGGCGATCTGCATAGGACATATTACTTATGCCCTGCATTCTTTTAGTGAGGAAGCTCTGTGGACATTCCAATTGTTAGATATGCCTGTTTAGGTACATGCCAAAGGGGGCATTGTACTCAATGATAGGTCTGATGAATGCCAAATACAATGGAACAATGACTTCCTTGGACTTAGATGCCATACCTTTCTTTATAAGTTGCGCAGCATAGAATGATTTTCTCACCACTGTAGACACATGATGATTAAAGGCTAGATTGCTATCTATGTGTGTCCCTAAGTTCCTGACTACTGGGTCAACTCTAAGGGGTGTGTTGTCAATATGATAGTTACCAGGGATGGATGACTTCCCAAAGGATACTATTATGCATTTCTTGGTATTTAGTTTTAGTCCATGGCTCTGACACCAGTTGTTTGTCTGTGTCAGACCCTCCTGTAGAACATTTGTGTCAGTGTGAGATTCGATGGCAACTCCTAATTTGCAATCATCTGCAAATTTAGTCATCCAGATACCACTGATATTGGCCTTGACTTCTGAGAAGTAAATTCCAAAAAGGAGCGGTCTAAGGACTGATCCCTGAGGGACTCCACTTGTCACTGGCTTCTTTGTAGAGGTGGACTCTACAATTCTAACTTGCTGGGTCCTGTCTGTGAGCCAGTTGGCTATCCACTGGGTGACATATAAGTTTGTACCTAACCTCTTGAGTTTGTCAACAATGCCCGAGTGGGGTATTGTGTCAAATACCTTGGCCAGGTCAAGGTAGGCAGTGTGAACAATTTTGCCCTCATCCATTGCTTTGGTGACCTTCTCAAAGAAGTCCAACAGGATGAGTAGGCATAATCTGCCTTTGATGAAAACAAACTGGGTTGGGTCCAGGGTCTGGAGGTTAACTATATCTCTATTGGTCCATTATCTTCTCTACCACTGCCTCTCTTTTTCATCATTATTCAGATTTTAAATGCTTGTTGGTGATTATTTATTTATTAGCATACATGTATAGTTACTGAAGTGGTGTAAAGTAAACTGACAATGTCTGCCTTTTGAAGAGTTACTGCTCAAGCTATTTTTATCATATAAATGTTTAGCAGTTTTATTTTAATGCCACAGAGTTCCTGTTGTGCCAGTAGGAACAGTCTGGTACTGGTGGCAGAGTGTGTGTGTGTGTGTGTGTGTGTGTGTGTGTGTGTGTGTGTGTGTGTGTGTGTGTGTGTGTGTGTGTGTGTGTGTGTGTGTTTTCATGTGCAAAATAATCCTAGACAAGATCAAGTTACTCTTAGTACCATTACGACAGAAGGCACTGAGCTCAATCTGACATAGGTAAAATCCTGGGGAGACAGTTTTTAGAATGCTGCAAAGGGTAAGATTATTTATTTGTGGTAACTCTTGGCTACTACCCAAAGCAGCAGTGCACATTTACTATATACTGTTAAGGCCAATTACTCTTTGCATAGTATTTAGTGGTCAGCGTTGATGATTGTTAAACCACAACCCTGATAGTTACATTCTAAATTGGCATCAGTATTTATATTTTTACACCTATGTGACTACAGCCCTTCCAAAAAGAAAATCCAAACAATATCTAATTGGTTGCTGTAAAAAAGCTGTTAGGCCAGTTATATAAATGATAGCTGAGAAATGTAATATTGTAGAAATAAGAGTTCTAAGGATTATGTAGATGAATGGTTAGGAGACAAGTAAACCATCTCTAAATTTAATCTTAAAAAATAATGGAAGTACTGCAATTATTGGCAAAAGGAACTAGGAAGCATGCTCTTGTGTCAAAGGTTTTAGAAGAAGCATTCTGTTTGTGATACTGGTGACCAAGATTTAACAAGCATCCTGACCCTGGAGGCATTCTCTATAACAGATCAACACACTATAGATAGTATACCAGAAAACAGATTCCCATAAGTTGACCCACTCAGATCAAAAGTAGCGTCTTTGCATGGGGGTCAGCCCTCTGTGTCTCACATATGGAAATAATTGCACTCTGACTCTAACATATTAATATGTACTAACATCATCATTGCACAACACTGGGGAAAGAAGATTGTCCCCAACGAGTACACAGTACTCTCATACATACAACGAGATTAAACTACATTAAAACACTGGAAAAATAATTGCTGAGAATTACAGGAAAAATGACTGAGGAAAAGTCACTGGAAACTGATAAATATATGCATTTCCTTCAATGTCTCATATGAAAGTCTTGCTGGAGAACTAAAGGGATGGGCAGAAGTCAAAAATTCACTTACCTTTCGCCAGGAGTGCTGGGGGCCAATTCATCATCTTACTGTTTAGAATTAGTCTCAGTAAGTGAGATCTTACTATAGGCTGGCAGTCAGTGCATTGTTCACATGCAAAGAAGGAGGTATATGTATCAACATGGGTGAACGGTGCTAGATCAAGTGACTCCGTAGAAAAAAGACTTGCTAATGCATATATGATGGCCTAATAGTCCATCTATCTTCCTCCTTATAACATATTTTATCTTGGAGAATGAAGAAGATTTGCCACATAGTAATGTTCTGGAATCTTCTGTGGGAGGCCTATAAGAAACTCCATGAATGAGTAGAAAACAGTGGCAACTCTGAAACAAGTAATGCTCCTGTGGATGGGCCAATGGGTCCCCATATGGAGGAGCAGTAGATGAAGGGCAATACATTTCAACAGGATATGTCACAGGAAGATGTTCTGGAACTTTCTATAGAATACTCACAGGAAACAGAGAGCAAAGAAGATCCCCGCAGTCAAGAAGAGAAGTTTGTAAGGGAAGACCTGCTTAGTTTAACAAGATATGGATAGATGTATTAAAGACAGATGAAATAAATTAATTACAGAAAGTAAATAAGACACAAAATGTTAGAGAAGTGGTGAAACAGATGAACATAATAATCATATTTATTGAGAGAAATTCATGTGATATCACAGGAGAGGTGGATTGAAAACAGAAAAAAATGAAAGGCTAATAATAGCAGCCTAGGATATGGACAGTTTGGTTTACAAAGTCCATTAAAATGTTGGAGAAACAGACAAATGCAGGTCCTGTAAAACAGAACTGGAAACAGTAACACATCTTGTTGCTGGGTGTGATACACTCATGGCAGAGGGCCTGTATACTGATAGGCACAATAATGCGGAAGACTGCTGGACTGAGGAATGTGCAAACACTCTATATAGAAATAGCTGAGAAACATTAAAAACGAATCACAACACATTATAGAAAATGATGAAGTTTATATCACATGGAATCACCCATTACCAACAATTCAAAATTAGACACATGAAAATCAAATATATTGTCCATGAACAAAAAAAACGAGCAGCATTGATTATTGAAATTGCTATACCCAGTGATTACAGTGTTTAACATAAAGAGTGACACCAGTTGATAAAATAAAAGGATTTGTAAGCAGAAATGAGAGCAATGTGGAAGAAAGATACTCAGACAGTTCCAATAGTAGTAGGGGCAATGGGACTAATAAAACTAATTTATAATTACATTTAAATATGCAACCAAGACATGTAACCACACATCAATTAAGGAAGTAATTCTGGGTATGTTACAGGTGCTGAGAAGAGCACTCTTGCCTAACATCAAAGACTGGAACAATACTTAAGAACAGGGTCCATTCCCATCATGGTGTTAGAAATCCAAAATACTTGGAGAAGTTAAATCTGAAAGAATTAGTGGTATGTATAATAAAGAGCAAAGCGCAGGGTTTGGGGATGTGGTGTTAACAGTGGCAATGAAATAAAAGAAGCCTATTGAAGAAGACATCTTTATTTAACTGTGTGTCTTATTTATTACTGAGAAATAGAGACTGTTAAGCTTTAATACACAGCCAAAGGCAGGGAGTGTCAGCTCTGAGGTTATCATTCAGCATTATGATAAAACAAAAACATGTTTTACTTTAGGAATTATTACCCAGTAAATAGGAATGTGTTTTGTTTCGTAAAGTGTTCAACAGCTGTGCAAGACCAAAAGTAAAATAATGCACAACCAACTGGACCATTCTTTCACTAATGTAGGTCACTGCAAGGGAGAGTCTCCTTTTTCCAGCATCTCTGGATCTGGATATATAACTAGAAAAGTCCAGGGAGGTGTGTGCTAGGGGCATTGCTACATAAGCTATTGCCTGATTACTGTCTAAAACAGTTTTATTTGTTCAGAATATCATCTGAGAACTTGGCACTTATTCAGCTGTCTTAGAACCTCCTGCAGTATGTGAAACAGAGAAACTAAGCCAAGGTAACTTGTTCTTACTAATAAGCTAAACTCAGTATGAGGCCTTCCACATCTACAATTTTCCACATCTTCAGATTGTCAAGGTCCATATATAGATTAGTTCCCAGAATGTGTATTTAGAGAGCTTTTGTTCATGACTGTCAGAATACAATACTTTATATTAGTTGTTTCAGTACTCTGAATGTGTACAATAGGACGGATTCCTATAATAAGTGAATGGTAGTGTACCTCCAATTTATGTAATAAATCAATCTGTGATGAATTGGATGTGAAACATCTAGAATTAAAATGAGCAGCTTTTAGATCTGCATTATGTGGACGCCGGGTAGCTTCTTTTATCTTTCAGTTATGTAGTTCCTGGAATACCATAATTGTTGTACATTAGTCACCAGGAGACACAGTTTCGGCATTAGTTATTTAAAACTGAGTCAGAGACATCTGAATCATATTTCTACACTTTATTTTATGCACTTATTCATTCCAATTTGTCCAAATAGGCATGGTGCATTTGCAGTGAAGACCACAGGAGACAAAACTTAAAAAAGGTGCCTTTATTTCAGAATAGTTACAAAGTAGTACATATTAGAAAATAACACATGAAGACACAGTATACAGATATACAACAAAAGCATAGAGATAACAGAAACAATTTTTGATAACTGCATTATATCCATAAATAATTACTGGACATTGTAACAATAACAGTATATGTAGTTAAGAATGCTGGTATATGCAGTGTGGTCAGTACATAAGACAGTATTGATATGCTATGTAAAGATGTAGCACAGGAGACAGAAAAGTAATAAAATACAATTCTATTAATGTGTTAATCTCTGGTGCATGGTAATATTTTGCACAGTGAGAGCAGAGATCAAATCAGAAAATTGAGTGATCAGTCTGAACAACAGACATGGTAAAGAAAGCAGTGTGGCATATCTTTAAATCAATGGGATATCTCTTGGTGGAATTTGAGTATTATTTTTATGGCTGTGTACAACATAGCTTCTCATTATTTTGTACATCATTAGGCATATGTGGAGGATGTTTACTGCATATAAATTAAAACTGGATTTATTCTGAAATCATTTTTCTTTCTGCTGGAACTATTGCAAATACACACACACACACACACACACACACACACACACACACACACACACACACACACACACACATGTTATCTGTGTATACGTATAGGATAGATGGATAAATATGCATACATGTATGTATGTATGTATGTATGTATGTATGCATCATCATCATCAAGCACCTTTCCCATTTTCCTAAATGGAGTTAGGGTGCCATCTCATTGTCAACTACCATCCTTGTTTTGATTCAATGCTACTGTTCTACCTTCCCTGACAGTCATGCCTGACAGTATCAGATCTTTTCTTATGCAACCCATTCATAGCCTTGCTCGATGTCCTTATTACTCTTGCCTTCTTTCTGATCCTCACAAATCTTCTTCATCAAATCATCTTCTGCTTTCCTGCACTTGTGCTGAAACCACTATAATCAGTTACTTTTGACACTCACTGCAACTAAAGCTATTTTGGGTTCTGCTCTGATGTCCTCACAGAGTGCATCCTACCACACATCTCAGGGACTTCATCTCCATCACCACTAGTTTCTTTAGTGACTCTGCCTTCACTGCTCAGGTTACTGTACCATACACAGTACTGGTCACACCACAGTTAGTTACACCTTCATTTTCAGCTTCTTTGGCATTCTTCTGTCACCTACACAATCCCTGACATTCTCTGCCAGTTTGCTACAGCCCTTCTGAGTCTACCTTTTACCTCCTCATTCAGACTTTCCTTGTACTCAACAACCCATCACAGATACTTAAATCTGTTAAACTGTTCCAGTATTTTCTCTTCCATCTCAATTTTCAACTTCTTCAGATTTTGCCAATTTACTCCATTGACAACTATCTTATCTGTACTCAGTTTCATCCCCTCTACCTTAAGTTTTGCATTCCTTTTCTGTATCATTTGTTGACATTCCTATTCAGAGTTTGTTTGTAATGCCACCTCATCTGCATACAGCAGCTTTGTTGTTCTGTCCCCTCCAGCCTGTTTGCTAATGTAGTTCTCCCCAGTATGAACTGCATTGGATGCACAGCTGTACCCTAATGCACCTGCACTTCCACTAGGAACTCCTCTGTGAGTATGAACATTGCTCATACTTGTGGCATTGCTTCCTTGTACATAGCCTACAATGCCACAGTGTTTCTGGGACTTCAAACCATTGAAAGATTCTCCATGCCAGCTTTCTTGGGGCCTTATCATATACAATCCCAAGTCTAGGAATGCCTGTTTGGACTATTTCATAATCTCTAGCTTATTCTCCACTATCTCTCTCACTGCAAACATTGGGTCAGTTGAGCTGCATCCTGATCTGAATTGGAACTGCTCATATACCACCTTACATTGTACATATTGTGTGTGTGTGTGTGTGTGTGTGTGTGTGTGTGTGTGTGTGTGTGTGTGTGTGTGTGTGTGTGTGTGTGTGTGTGCGTGTGTGTGATTGTGTGTGTGTGTGTGTGTGTGTGTGTGTGTGTGTGTGCGTGTGTGTGTGTGTTTGTACGCAAATATATATTTGCATGTATATCTATAGATATATAGATTTAGATACACGATCATATAAATATCAAAATTAAAAATATTGAAAGAGAAACTAAATAATCCCAAATTAAAATCCCAAATGCACAATACAAAACAAACAAACAAAAAAAAGCAAAATACATGTCCCTAACAATACCATCAGACATAATTTATGTGAAAAGCAGAATTAATTACCAGAGTTTTTTTTTCTAAGGGAATGCATATAGCTTTCCCACCCTTCTATACCTTAGTAATGCATGATAACCCAATGCCTGCCTTTAGTCCCACCCC
>NC_056728.1:1740548016-1740555516 GCF_019279795.1 Protopterus annectens
ATCAAACTAAGGGATGCAGACCATTGTGTTTCACTGATATCTTCTGGCAAAATAATTTTAACTGCTAATACTTTATGCATTAACATAAATATTCAGTTATGCTTATTTTTAAAAGTATTTTATTATATAATATAAAAGTATTATATAATAACTACTATCAATGCATGTAAAAAAATTACTTATCTGTTAATTACATCTTCCTTTATAACCTTCACAATTCGATTCAGTATACTTTCTATTGGAAATAACATTCATTACACCCCTCAAAACATCTTCCACCAGTATTTTCTAAATTTAAATTACTATCCCTTGCAAGGTAACACTGAGCACTGACATTTCTTTTAATTCATTGCCTTTAGATACTGAGCATTTATGAATCTGCTGTGGATTCATGTATCAGTCACAGTAAGACTGTCAGCAAATACAGAACGTGTATTGCTTCCTATCAGCTCTTGCAGGTATATATGCTTAGAGTATCACCAGGTGCAATGGCTCTAATCTTGTTACTGCTTTAATCAGCTGAAGGCTTTATGTGTCTTAGCACTGCTCAGTTTAATAAATTCATAGCTAGCTAGGGCTTGCAGTCCAGGGGAGCAATGAATAGCCCAGCCCAAATTCCAAGATGTCATCAAGCTCTGTCTGGTAAAGTGATTTGCTCAAGCTCAAACAAGAGGTAAATCAGAGCTGAGGGATTAAACCCTATAACACAGGAACAACAGCTCACACTTAACCCTCTGTGCCAAGTGCCATGACGTTAATTCTTTTATATCGCTGTCTTGTTTTCATTCATATTAAGCTTGCAGTTTAGTTCAGAAATATTGTCATGTTATGTGGTAAGTGCTATGTGTTATTGCATTGTACTGTACTGTATTGTACTGCTTTGTATTGTATTGTACTGTATCGTATCGTATTGTATTGTACTGTATTGTATCATATTGTATTGTATTGTACTGTATTGCATTGTATTGTATTGTATTGTATTGTATTGTTATAGACTTATAACTGTTACACCTCCTATCTCTCTCTCTCCCTCTCTGTCTCAGTCTCTGTCTCTGTCTCTCTCTATCTTAGGTGAAGCTCCACAGGAAGGCTGCTCATGGCTACAGTTGTGCGACACCTGAGCAAATATGGATAAAGCCAAAGTGGCACTCTTTTAAATACAGGTAAATATTGCCTCCAAATAGTCAGTGTAATTTAGTTATGGTACTGAAGTTAGGGTATTCTGTATTGCAATTAAGCAGTTTACACATAAGAAAAAAAAATCACTGAACAAATAAAGTGACCATCTGATTTACTTCTTCAGTTTAAGTGATGTTTTCATATCCAATTTTTGTTTGCCTCAAGACTCCAGATAATTACTCTCCAGCTTGGCAGTAGTTTGAGAGTGCAAAAATTGGCTGCTGACAGGAGTTAATGATTCAAATGATTACCACTGTGAGCATTTAACTTACACCTTTATGTTAGTAAACTTGTCTTTTCTTTTAAGAGCTTAGCACTCCTACAAGTTGGTACAAGGGAGCCCATTCCATTTGCCTTATCCATGGTGTGACACTGCTATCTTGGTAGTACAACTCCATCAAATAAAAAGGTCTTTGCTCAGACCTGTTTTGTGTTTCCTTAACA
The DNA here is from genome assembly GCF_019279795.1 of Protopterus annectens. Taxonomy (NCBI): domain Eukaryota; kingdom Metazoa; phylum Chordata; order Ceratodontiformes; family Protopteridae; genus Protopterus; species Protopterus annectens. The sequence goes on from NC_056728.1 coordinate 1,740,549,640, forward strand.
CAAATGAAATCCACAAGACCAGGATTACTCTCAGTGATTTGTTATTTTTAAGGAGATCCATAGAGACAGAATATCATTTTTTTCTATTTGAGTACAAGCAACCTCTGCCATTATATTTAATGGCAGGTTTAAGGTCTACTTCATGACCAAAGCCAGATTTAGTGAAGACACACAGTATCTAGTAAAAAGAAGAATCACTAAAGCCTAAGTCAACAAATTATCTACCCTAGAAGTTCCCTGAAAGGCACATCATGATATAGGTCCTGATGTGGGAATTATGTTTTACAGGTTACATTAATGAATGGAAGATGTGTCAGACTGAATTAAACTGCTTTGATACTGCATACCATAACACTGCATTTGAAATTAAATCTCAGTACTGAGCACATTTAGCAAACCATGTGAGCTTTGTATGATACTTAAATATTGTTTTTTTAGAAGTATTTGAGGTGCATATGGGGGTTCAGCTAAAAAAAGTCCAGCTAGATCCATCCTTCCAGAGCTCATAATAAACAAAAAGAAAAAAGAAAACCACAAATAAAATAAAGTATACAGTTCAGTAACTACATATATTTCTGCTATACCAAACATGTTTTTGGATGCATTTCAATAATGCATCTACAGCTACCAGAAGATTTACAAAATCATCATTATATACACAAATAGATAAAATGTTTTAGAGTCAGTCTGCTTAATGTTAAAGGGTCCTATAATAAATAGTGTGACTATTAATCAGATAGTCAGTATTTTCTGTAAAATACATTTTAACTTATGGTGAATCTCCCAGCTACTAGATTTATGGTTTTATTGCCAATTAATTAAATCAGTGCCCATTTAACATGGCAAATGTATAACAAACTCATATTAGTTGCTGTAAATATAGGCATTCCATTAGAATTCAGAAGTTGTTCAGATCTATTCTGCTCTGATCTGATAACAGTCGTTCAGGAAATTATTTAAATTAACTTTGTTAAACAACACTAAGGTATGAGGAGGTTCACCTGCTTACTATAGGGTGAATTACTTAAAAGGCCACCAAAGACTGAACATTTTCAAATAACAAATTTTGACTAGCAACCTGGAATATAAATGTCAACATTATTTGAAAAACTGGTGAGTTTATTCCAGCTGTAGTAAATATCTAAAGATTGAATGGTCCTCCCTGACATTTCTGTTTGTATAAACATTGGGGAAAGGGTATGTGAGCAGTCAGTGCCTGCTAGTCCAACATAGAGGATGAAAGCTATTAGATTTGCCATGTCACTGACTGCTGATAGAGATTGGGAGAAAGTACCTATATCATTAGATCATCCACATGCAAGGGTGGTTGAGCAATACCCTGAATTCTAACTAGGTGATATATGAGTGAAAGTATGCATGCGTTAAATCAGTCCAGCACTGCAATTACTGCTTCAGTGGATTATACAGCAAGACAGCTGCTGGATATTAAACATTAGGGACCTAAGCATAAAATCCCAATGTCTACCTGGACAATGGTCACAATGAAGGAGGTAACTGATATTTAGTATGCAGGGAGGAAAAGATGACCTAAAAAAAACTTCAACTGGGCGGCAAAGTGATGCACCAGTTGTATTGTTGCCTCACAGCAAGAGGTTCTCCCGTTTGATTCTTGGCCAGGATGCCTTCTGTATGGACTCTGCATGTCCTCCTTGCATTTGTGTGGGGTTCCTCCAGGTGCTCCGGATTCTTCTCATGTTGCAAAGACATGCATCTGAAGCATTCATCCCTAGGCCTCTGCTGAAAATTGACTTTGTTTCAAGTTGGACTTTCCCGGTTATCAAATGTAAAATAAATAATCCCTGAAACTACCCATGTTAACTATTTTTAATGAAGGTACCAAAATCAAAAGAATTACATTCTGCCATTTTTACAAGACTTATTACTGGTCATTCTACCTATATTTTTCTGCCTAACAGTGAACTGCCAAGGTTGCAGATCCTTCATGAAAACAGGAGTGTTCTGTTTAGCAAATAAATCTTCATGTTTCTGTGAATCTGATTTTGCAAAATAAATGTCTAGAAATTGTCATTTGATGGATGCAAAGTTGACTCATAACATTAAAAAAAAAAATCAGGCATAGATTATAATATGCTATTACATTGTCTCATCCAGAGCCAGATCATAATCAAATGGGGGCCTAGGAATCAGAGTAATGGATCGCCTCCCCACACAGCCATTCTAGTGTCCTATTACTTATCCATTTCTTCCCATTTACCATAAACACTGTTCAAATCTGTCAGTGTACATACTATTTTTTTCTTTACTTTTACAATGATTACAGTTGTTTGGATTTAATTTAAAGCTTTTTTTCAAATTTTATAGCAAAAACACTGATAGACATTTGCTAAACACACACTACAGTCTCACAATGAAAACAGACCCCGCATGAGCAGTAAACTTCGCAGTCCTTGAAACTAACATTCATTGAAACAGAATTAAAATCTACATTCAAAGAAAATGCATCTGGCCAGTGCTCTGGTTTCAAACCATAGGCTCCTTGCATGCATTTTTAGGACTATGCATACATGCATGTGTTCATTAATTCATCTTCCTGGTTGTATTAAATTATATTCTTTGTATAATACATCACCACTTGTTAGAATATGTTTTAAATCTGTAGTTTGGAATATTTTCCAGTAAGCAGTGAAACAAACTGCATGAGCCAATTAATAACAAAACTACCCATTTCAGAACATTTCAGCCATAAAAGGCCACTCAAACTTCTGTCATTACAATCATTCAATATCAGTCAATATGCATGATCTCTGCAGGAGTAAAAGTCATCTGAATAATTCCACATTAAAGAAAAATGTAACTAATGAAGAGGTTGCTACTGGCAAACAACTTTAAATTTCAGTGTTTTATCTATAAATTCAGTGCCTGTTGCCCTTGAAGAATTAATTGCCTATGTTAGATTAATAAATAAAAGTTGGTAATTTTTATGATTGGCTGGCAAACCTACAACAAGTTTGTATTTACTAGGTATATCATCCAAAGGGTACAACACTTCCAACCCCCACAAAGTGCACCACAGTATCAGCAATCCGTCTACATGTTAGGCAAGTGTAAACCACAGCCTTCTGCACCAAAGGGAAGAATGTTACCTGTTGTGCTAACACTGCTTTCAAATTCTATAGCACAAATACTGACTGCCATTTGCTAAACAAAACAGTTGCACATTGCAAACAGACAGCATGAGCAACAGTAAACTTATCTTCCCTTGAAACTCTCAATTCCTTGAAATGCACTGAAACTCACAATCCTTTCAGCAGTCTGGTAGTTGGTGTAGAGGATTCAGGTTCTTGTTTCCACTGAAACTCACAGTTCCTTACACACACACACACACACACACACACACACACACACACACACACACACACACACACACACACACACACACACACCTTATGAAACATGGCAAGTTTCATTTCTGTGCTCAAGAGTCTTTCTTACAAAACAAAAGTGTGGAATATGTTTACATTACATCCACATTGGGACATGCATTATATTAAAGATGATGCATGCATTCATGGATGCAAAGTGCATCTTGTTAAAGAGGAATACACCACCGAAGCATTAAAGAAAACATGTTAAATTATTTTTTAATTTATTTATAAGTAAATGTGGAAGCACTATGGCCAGCAACCTCCGGGCCCTAGGCAACTCCATAGGTCAGCTAGTGCTGGATGCAGCACTGGTCTCATCCACTAAGATGCAAAACTTTTCAGATATAACAGTTTAAAAATGTGCAAGTGATAGTTCTGTAGATCAGGCATACATAAACTGCATGGAACTAATACAGAAACACTGAAAAGATTACTGATTTGTAAGCAGTTAGATGTAATTCAAACTTCTGAGTCTGTAACACTTTTCTGGTATAGATCTTCTAAAGTGTGAATTGGTTAAGTCTGACAAAGGAAGCAAAAAAGGTCAATATTATATGGTAACTGGAATAATTAATACTAATTTTTTAAAGAATTAGTATGTCAGTGTCCCTACCAGATATATTTGATAATTCCTGGAATATTATTATGAAATCATGCTAACATTATAACTAAAGCTAAAGTTATCAGAAATAAAGTAGTTATATTAGGAAACTTAGCATCATAGTAGATGTTTGAATAAACAGTGCTACAGTAAAACTGTTTTCTATGTTATGAGCATCAATTTGGCCAGGCTAGCTCATTCAGATGGAGAAAATGTTATCTTCTCTAATATAAAATTAAGATCCCAAGGTAGGGCCTCCAGTTTACTTAGAAGTTTCTTGTGCAAAATCCCTTTCAAAAACATTTTCACATGAGACTGCATTGAAAGAGGAAGCTCTGTGGGCACGACATGCTGAAATGGTCAATAAATAAACCATAATAGAGAAATAAGAAATTACATGGGATAGTAGCTCATGCAAATATTGTAAAACCAGAGAACATCTAGCCCTGAATGGGTGCTGGTTATGTTGCTGGCACTGACTAAAAACCTATTCCATTTGCCAATGTATAATTTTCTAGTAGCATGGTTTCTTGTTTCCATTAGAACCTGCTGCACATTCTTGGTAAAGAGGTACCTAAAAGGACTTAAGGTCCTATCAGCCAGGCAATCAGTTGAAATTGATTGATGGGGTGTATCAAACACCCTGTTCTTGTGTGAGTAGATCCAATCTGTGAGAAAGCTTGGGATATTTGTCCCTGGCTATTTCCAAAAGAAGGAAGAACACCTGTTGCCTGGGCCAGAAGGGAACTGCTGCAATGATCTTGAGGTGTGCACTTTAAATCTTCTGAAGTACCCTGGATATTAGTGGAAAGGATGAAAAAGCATGCATAAATATTCATATCCAATGAAAAAAAAAAAAGAAAAGCCATTTGTTTTTAAGGCTGTCTTGCATTTTGTCCTGGAAAAGAATCTTGCCAGTTGATTGTCCAGATAGGAGGCAAAGAGGTCTCCTCGAAGAACTCCTCACAGATGGATCAAATCTTGGAAGAACCCCTGATCTAGTTCCCATTTGTGAGATTCTGCCCTTGTACTGTTCAGCTTGGCTGCCACGCAGTTTTGCTTTGATGGAATGTAAGATGCCTGTAGACAGACATTGTGTTGTGATATCCCAAGCTAACAAGGCTTGTCTGGAAAGGTGTTACAACCTAGTTTCCCCTTGCTTGTTGATGTACCACATGGCTGTTGTATTGTCTGTAATCACTTAAAGAAGTCCAGGGGACCAAAGATGGCTCACAGAGTTAAGTGCCCTGATCAAGTCAAGCATTTCATTGATATTTATAGGCTTGCATCTATCCTTGGTGTCCTACAACCCCTGCACTTTTATTTCTCCTGAAACTGCTCTCCAAACAAGGTCCAGGACATCTGTGGTGACTGACTATTTTGGAACAGGGAGGGTGAAGGGAAGACCTGGATTTAAGGATATCTGTTGTCTCCACTAAATGAATTATTTTCTATCAAACCCCAGTCCTGGGATTTGAAAAGAAAAAAAAGGTGTTGGTGCTTAGACCAAAGCAACTTCAGCTATCACTGCACCTTTTTTAAGTGGAGTCTTGTCAGGGGTATCATGAGAATCACAGAAGCCATGAAAGCCAAAATCCTGAGGCATTCCCTGCAGTGACATAGGTTTGAGTGGAAAACTTTATAAATAATCTAGATATAGATCTATTTTTCCTGTAGAAAAAAGCTCTTTAAATTAAACTGTATAGTTGACATCCCTGGAAGACAATCCTGTATGAAGGAGTTGTGAAAGATTTGCAAATGTTTTCTTGGAATCCCAGTTTGTGTAAGAGATCTCTCATCCAACAGAGAGACTCTTGATGCTTTGAAAAAGACTCTGCAAAGATAAGCAAGTCATCTAAATATGGAAAA
>NC_056728.1:1740560516-1740653832 GCF_019279795.1 Protopterus annectens
TTTCCCTTCCCAGGAAATAACAACTAGACAGCTTCACAAAGCTCTGCCCCCACCCCATACACCTTTTTTTGACTGCTGATTGTCTAGTTCCAAGGAGGGAAATTAGCAGTCTGAATGAAAATTATTTGAGATTTCTTGCCCATGGGGGGGGGGGGGGGGTGAAAAGAGCCTAACAACACTGAACTAATAAACCATAATAACAATCATTATATAAAGTAGAAAAGTAGAACTCTAGTGACATAGAGGAATAAAGCCCTAACTATAGCCCAGTTGCCCTAGGTTCGATTAGTGGCTTGGGCAAATGACAGAGACGCAGGAAGGAATGAGCATTCCCATCCAGAGGGGAGGGAGGGCACTTGTCTGTGGCTCTGCCTAAGGGGAGATGTGGCCCATAGAGGGGAGATGCTCTTGGACATAGTCAATAAGTGTGTGGAAGGAGAGAGTGCATAGTACATATAAAAAGAACCCCCATTGCTAGAAGCAAAGATGGCCCAGTCCCTACACATCCTTAGGATCTATGACGGAAGAGTGGCTGGTAAACTCGGTGTGGATGTGGGGAACTGGGTGCCAGGCCAGTAACATGAGGTCTAAGGGGACCAAAATATATATATATATATATATATATATATATATATATATATATATAGTAGAAATACAAACAGCCATACTTTATATCCCAGTTATAACTATGTACAAGAACAGTGCGATGGATGGTGGGTACGTCTATGGCAGCAGTCAGGAATTTGAATATCTGTTCTTATGAGTAAGTGTTACTTACACAATGTTCATCATTCCCAGTGCTGTAGTAGCCTTTAGGCTATATGAGTTGATGACCAAAGCCTCTCAAACCTGGAAACCTGGAAGGAAGAAGAATATAGATCCATGAGCCCTTGGAGAATGGTCTCAGCAAAGTGTATCCAGGACCTTGGAATCCAGTCACAATGCTTTGTAAAACTATGTACAGAGGGCCATATAGCTACCTCTAGTATGCATCTAGTGTCCAACACTTTCCAGCATGTCATCAAAAAAGACAAGGCTCTAGTAGAATGCATTTTGATATTGCCTGCAATAAATTTACCATGATGGGAATAACAGAAAGAATTGCGGAGGGCAACCACCTGGATATTGTCACTTTAGACACAGGATGCCCTTTGTTGTCCCTTGATAAGAAATAAATAGCAGATTAGCTTTTCTAAGAACTAAGTTCAGTCAGGATAGTACCTGAGCTGCCTTTGCATGTCCAGACCATGAAAATCCCTTCTCCATTTTTTTTTCCTTTTTTTTCTTTAGGTTCTGGGTAGAAAAGTGGGAGACTGATAGCTTGACTCAGTGTAAACTCTGAAACTAATATGGGCATATAAGAGGGATTTGTTCTTAATGTGATTCTGCCTCTGTGAAATATGAAGTAAGAATTACCTACCATGACAGCTTGCAAATTAGATACTGTGGGAGACTGATGGCTTGGTTCAAAGTTGACTCTGAACCAATATGTGCATAAAAGGGGAATTTGTTTTTCATGTGTTCCCATCTCTTTGAAATATGAAGTAATATTTACCTAGCATGAGTGTTTGTAACTTAGATACTCCTTTTGCAGAGGTCAGAGTAATGCTGAATAGGGTTCATAGAAAGGTACTAGGCTAGTTGCATTTGACGGTCATTTTAAGACTAGCCAATTTTCATCAAAGGTGAGAATCAAACCTTGCACTTCATGTCTGTGAGGTACACACCCTAGCCATTATACCAACCTCCACACCCTTGATTTTTTTTAAGTCAGAAAACCTTAAATCAGCTTGATGAACAGGTTCAAAAGGTGACAAAGTTGAGACCCCAAGGAGGGAGGTCTCATGTGCAAGACTCCTTTCAGAAATTGGTTTGCTACAGACAGAGAATAATTAGGAGGATTCATGGATAGACACACTGAAATGTTTGCAAGATAATTTTGTTTGGAGGAATAACAGAGTCTAGAGGAAAATAACACACAAGTGGTACAAGATTCTAGACACCAACTGGAGAATCACTTTCACTTACCAATATAGGATTTTTTATTAGCAAGTTTTCTTGCCTCCTTTAGTACTTGCTACACACCCTCATGAAATGAGAGCCTATGGTATTAAAATTGATCATCCTGGTGGTAAGTTAAAGATGATTTAGACTGGGGTATATAAAACTCTCCCTACCGTTTGTGAGTAGATCCAGTGGATGAGGAATCTTGAGGTAACTGTCCTTTGCCAATTCCATAATAAAAGAGAGCCTGTGTTGCCTGGGTCAAAAAAGAGTCACCAAAATTATTTTTGAGGAATCCTTCTGTATCTTCAGAACTACCTTGTATTTCAGTGGAAAGGGTGGAAATGTATAAATGAACAACTGATATACACTTCCATACCTATCTCCACAGTAAAAAAAAAGTCAAAGTTTACACAAGCAGTACATATTTTCTCAATAAAATAGCTCCTATGTGTTAAAAAAACACTGATATCTAAAAATAGCAGTCCCCTGGAAGGAAACTTCCCATAATTATCAAAATACAGGGTTTTTTAAAGGGGAAATAATACTTTTAGACAGAAAATAAAATATATTATTATTTTCTTAAAATTGCAATAATGTCTGTGTGGAGGAGCTCCCCAATGGCTTTAAGCCAATTGCTACTCCTGTGAAGTCACAGAGATGTTTCACTGAGAGGTGGCAAGAAAATACTGAAGAAATCTTTACTCTGATTGCTAATTTATCTCCTTGGGCTAGCCAATCAACAGTCAGAGTAAAGGTGGAGGGGAGGGAGTAAAGGTGGAGGGGAGGGAGACAGAGCTTTGTGAAGCTGGCCAGTTGTGTCTACTGGGCAAGGCAAAAATCTGTATAGCCTAAATGTTACTGCAGCAGTAGGAATGACAAATGTCTTCTATTTGCATGGACGCAATAGAAAATCTGGTGATAGGCTCAATGAGAGGTGCTTTTACATCTCTTGATATGTTCTAAATGCAATGCCCTTTTGAATGTCTGTACTATAGTATATACAATTTCCATTTTGACTGCGACTTGGGCATGGTCTAAATGAAATGCCTTTCTAAATGCCAGCACAAAATATATACCATCACCATTGTGTTGCAAGATAGTAGTTTCTTGTTTAATAGTGGTATGATATGTATAGCAGCACATACATTCACAACACAATGACTGCATGTTTTTTTATTATTCTATGTAGAGTGTTTCTATGACCATGTACACCATTAACAACAAAGCGGTAGATTAAACAGACTTTCAACCTTAGTAGCATCTACTGAGTAAAATGATCACTAATGTATATATTGATTCATAGGTTCATAGGTTCATAGGTAGGTACTACGCTATTGGCCCTAGGGCCCATATAAGCCTAGCCAAAAAGGTACCCTGACTTTCGCCACCCAAGAAAATTATTTTCCTGTGCCCCTGTAGAGGAGAGCAACAGAAGTGATCCCCTGGGTGAATTTCCTATTCCCCATCCAATCATCAAGATTTTTCTTGAAGAGTGCTAATGAGGAGCTTTGTTTGATACAGATAGGTAGCTTGTTTCAGAGTATGGGAAGTCTCTGGGACAGGAATCTATCTCTCCATCATGTTCTGTTTAATGTGGTGACAAGGTTTAGGTCCCTAGAGCATGTAGCTCGGAGGGAGTGGGATTTCTATAAGTGGAGCATGTCCAACAGCTCTGGGTTTGACATAGCTTTGTATGTTAGGCAGAGATTGCCTCTGAGTAGGTGATATGTGAAGGAGTAAAGCTGGAGTTTTTTGAGATGGTCTGCTTAGGGCACCTGTTTGAGACTGGTAATCCTCTTTGTGAGGTATTTCTATGGCCTTTCCAGTTGTTGTAGATGTCTTGTGAGGTACATACCAAAAGGGGCACTGTATTCTATAATGGGTCTAATGAGTGATGAGTAGAGGGGAACAATGACCTCTTTTTTCCTGGATGAGAAACCTTTTGTGATGAGGTGTGCCACATAGAAGGATTTCCTGACTACTGTGATGATGTGATTACCAAAGGACAGACTACTGTTCACCTGTGTCTCAAGGACTCTTATCACACTTTCGGTGTTAAGTAGACTACTGCCTATGGGGTAGTTCATGGGTACAGAGTTTTTACCAAAAGGGATGACAATGCACTTTTTGGCATTGAGCTTGAAGCCATGGCTTTGACACCAAGCATCTGTCTCAGTGAGGCCCTTTTGTAGGATGTCCACATCATTAGGAGTTTCAATTATGGCTCCCAGTTTGCAGTCATCTACGAACTTCATTAGCCAAAGACCTTCTATGTTAGCCTGTACTCCAGAGAATAGTATGAAATGGTACATTTTCAAATGAGAATGCTGTATGGAAATGTTCCCTTTCCTTGAGGCACTGTGACGTCAGTGATGATAATATTAGGAGGGGAGAACATGAGCTAAGTAGGTTTGTCCAATGTAAAACCTGGGTTGAAAAGCAAATTCATTTCTGTTTATGAAGGCAAGTGTATGCATATATGTATGTATTTAATTAATTGTTCTAATTCAGATGAATTCAGTGTAATTTCTATGGATGGCATGAATCTTATAACCTCATAATGATTCTTCCAACTCTGTTTAAAAGTCTGCTTGTAAAATCTGGTTCTTGGCTGAGTAAGCTGCAGCTCTTAAATAATAATGCAGATTTTTAGATGTCTGAAAAACACATCAAACAAAATCAGATCTGGTCTAATTTGACAGGGCTGCAAAGTAATGCAAGTATCTGAAATGTTACTGTAATTTGCAGTTTTAAGTGGAACGTCAGTATGATGTTCAACAAATGTATTAATTAAGCAAGATACCTCTTCATGCTTCAACAAACTACTAACTATTTTAATTAGTATTTTATTAAGAAAAACTTTTCATACTAAAATCATTTTGACTGTAAGCACACAACTCAATTAACCTCACGTGCCTTGTACTGCATTAGCTATAATGAGTGTTTTTAATGACTCTTACATTTCATTAAGAGTTTCCTCTTGGTCCATCTCTAGAAATACATAGGAAATTAAAACATGGACAAACCTTTGTCAGTAAAGGCCAATGGAGCAATGTATGGCTTTTAGAAAAATAAGTAGCTACTCCATGAAAACACATGTGAACACTTGCCCTTAAGAGCTACTTTGAAAAGAAAAATTCTTAGCTAAAATAACAACATGAAAAACATCACCCTCTTAACAGTTTGCCAGACCTGAGTATATTAAAAGCATAGTGCCTGAGTAAGTGCCTACATTCATTAGTTCTTCTTCGAAACTATTCCTAAAGGCGCTGCAGTTTCTTACACTATTAAAATAAGCAATACACAGATTATTAAAGCTTTCATAGAAAGTACAACATTGTCACCCAGACCTCTCCCTGATACTGCATTAAAATTACTCAAAAATTATAAATGAACCTTAAAACTCTGTGATGCAAGGATAACATTTTGATTTGACTTTAATATACCTCAGGCAGTGCCCTTCTTTTCAGAGTTCAAATGAAAATCATATGCACATATGTCTGTACCAGCTTTGTGAATCCAATAGAAAATGACAATATCATTGCAGAATGTTGATCGGACCTTAGCTTGTACCAGTCTTTTCCATTTTATTCACTGCAGTTTCAGGAGGAGACAGTTCAGTTCTGGAATACCTAGAATAATTCTTTCATATTATAATTTTAAGTTAGTTATATATTACAGGGTTTTACAATAGTTAAATAAACATTTGTTTGAATGCAGTTTGACTAGAAATACATCATATAGACTGCATCTAGGAGGCCGCGGTGGTGCAGCAGGTAGTGTTGTCACCTCACCGCAAGAGACTGTCTGGTTCGATTCTCAGCTGAAGCACCTTCTGTGTGGAGTCTGCATGTCCTCCCTGCAGTCAAGTGAATTTAAAGACACGCAAGTAGGTGCATGTGGGTGTGCCTTCCTTGAAGGCTGGGGGCCAGGCTGGCAACTTGACACTGTAAAAACTCACTGCCAATCATTAGCAGACTGGAATTCTGCTGTGGCGAACTCTAACTGGGAAAAGCCGAAAGACAGTATAGACTGCATCTAAACAATACAGTTTTTACAAGAAAATTCCCCACTCCTGCCACCTTTTTATATTTAGCTATGTGGTTGCAGGAACAAGCGAATAAAACACAATCCCCTTTGCAGAGACACATCCATAGATATTGGCATTTTTTTGTGAAATGGAAAAAAAGCAGATTCGTACTGCAGGCTACAAAAGAACTGACCAGCTTCTCATCTCTGAAATGTTCAGAAAACTATACTCGGTGGATTCCTAAGGTTTTTTGAAGGTTTCAGCAGTGAGGAACATCTGATTCTTCCATTGTTGTTTGCTTATTGAGTGGAATTGTCCTAGCTAAAACATTTTATTGCTATTCTGTTTTCTTCATGGTCACAAGGACTAGTAGCAATGAAAACCATGATCACTGATCTTAAACCATCATGCTTGCAGTATTAATAACTGAATTTAGAATTGCTAGGTGATCCACAATGTCTTCATCCTCCTCTCTAAACTTTTTCCAGTAGATTAGGGACACCTCAGCAGTGTGGAAAGGGCTTGAGGCAGTGAGGCAAACTTAGACTCCTAATACTAACTCCCATGTGCAGCTGCCTGCCTGAGTGGGGAGGAGAATAAGTAAATACTTCTGATAAGACTGTGAAGGGGCCAGGTCACATGCAGTGTCCAATTGCTTGCTCACACAGGGCTTTTTGGATACCCCATGCCAGGCTTTGGTGTGTTGCCACAGCTCAAGAGGGCATGCAATAGTTCTACAAGAGAATGGCGATCCTTCCACGCCAGTGGAAGTGACCACCAACAAGCCATTTGTAGTACAAGGAGAGTGTTGTTTGTATTCTGCAACTGACAAAAAGAGACATTTGTTATGGTCTTCTCTTATGCACTCTCTGATGTCATAGAAACACATGACAACTTTTATTGTACAACCTTCAGATCTCTTTTGTACTAGTCTCATGATAGAGAACACATGGCATTCAGCACGGAATTCCTTGCATAGGCCCTGGCCAGTTCCAGATATGAGATATGTACTGCATAACCACTATCCACTGCTTTAGTTATTTTTTCACATAAATTAATGAAGTTAAAGAGGCATGACTTTCCTTTGACAAAGCCAAATTAGTGAGGGTCTAGAGTTAGAAGACTTTTCAATGTACAGATTAATGAAGTCTGAGATAATATGCTCTGTATCTTTATTATGAGATTAGTGAGACTAACACATTTATAGTTATCATGGTCCATGGTTGGGCCACCCTTGTTAATGGATGTTTTCCAGGTTTCAGGAATATTGCCAATGGAAAGGCTTAGATTATAGATGTTAGGTCGGACTTCTTCAGCCCTTCAACCAATAATTACATGTGCAAGTTACTGTGTATATTTTCAGTAATCAATTTGAATCCTGAACCAGATCACCACTTTTCAATCCCTATGATGGAGTTAGTAGTAAAACTATAATAAAACATGCAGATTTCCATAATGGTATTATAGATGAAATGTTAATATCTTCCGTTCTGTGTAACCCAATCTCACAGATCCATTAGAGTTTGTGACACAGACTATCTGTGGTATGATACTTAACATTCCTTTTCATTGTTTTCTGCCAATTAAATTTAAATGTAAATGGAAAGTGTGCCATATTTCACACACTGCTCTAACAAGTGGTATAGTCATTGCTGCTACTGCCTTTCCCTTCAGTTTTATGCCACACTGAAGGTTAGAAGCACTTTGGCAGACAGGAGTGATATACGGCATTGGACTGAAGCAGCTGACATCTACCATGCTGAACAGCACACAGGAGCTGCGGGTTACAGGCCGGATAGCACAGTCTCCACTGCAGTCGATTCCTATTATTGCGCCATTGGCATATGTAATATACAGAAGTGAGACAGACTTGTTCCAGCAAATGTAAAGTTTGTTTTAAGGTAATGAAAACAAATTATTTGAAAATCTAGTATGGTTGCTGCCTTACATGGTATTTTTTTTCCTTTTAATGTAACATATTTGTGAAACAAGAATCACAACATGTTGTACCACACACCTTAGGCCAGAAATTCAGTCCAATAGGTAATAGAAACAGATACTTTTATTAAAACAAGAACAATTCAGTACAAGAACAATTCAGCCAAGTATAAGTTTTAAAATAAGAACAGTACTATGGGGAAATTATTCTGTATTCCAAAAATACACAAAAGTTTGACCAAACCTCCTGGCCACCCTATTGTGTCTGCTTGCAATTATTTTACTCATAACATTGCTTGTTTTTTACATAATTATTTAATAAAGTCAGTAGTGCAATTAACTTCATATATCAAGGACACCTTTGACATTTTGGAAAAGGTTAGAACAGTACAATGGGAACAAGGAATGTATTTTATAGTAGTCGATGTTGTTAAATTGTATACTAGCATTCAGCATAGAGATTGCCTTGAAACTATGGAATTTTTCTTAGGAGACGGTCCTAGTACTCAGTACATTGTAGAATTGATCCTATTTTGTCTTGAAAATAATATGTTTGAATTTGATGGATGCTTATATCAACAGAAATGTGGAACAGCAATGGGGTCAGCATTTGCTCCCACATATGCTAACTTGTTCATTTTTTTTTTTTTTTTTGAGAATCTATATATTTATAGACACAAATAATTTTTTAGAGAACATGTAGTCAACTACTTTAGATTCATTGATGATTTGATTTTTATATGTAGGGGAGGTTATAATGAGAAGAAAAGCAGTGGAACAAACCTTCAAAAACTGCCTTTATTACACCAATAGACCAAGTTAAGCACTTTCATCCCCAGTATACATCAAGGGACTTCTTCAGAACTAAAAACACACACAAACTGAAACACTTAAAATAGTTTAATCAATTATTAGTAGTATTTCCTGTTATTTGAAACTTCAGCATTTTAAAGGTTAATTTTTTTAAATTAAGGTCTAAAGATTTTATTGGTAGGCTAATAACTGGTTAATAAATGGTGTAATAAAGGTCATTTTTGAAGAGTTTGTTCCACTGCTTTTCTTCTTTATATTGTTTTTTGGTTCCTTCAGTCATGAGGTTATAATGAGGTCAAAAAGTTTATTCAAGATCTGCATGCAAACAGATTTGGAATACAATTTGATGGGTTGCAGAAGGGCAATAGTGTAAATTATTTAGCTATAACAATAGAGGGGCAAAAGAATGGTAAACTTAAAACCAAAATATGTAGGAAATTAGGGCAACAGAATTACATGCTGTATGGCACTAGTTGTCATCCCCCCATACTATAACCTCAATACCTTATGGGGAGTTGCTCCAAATTAATTTGTTATTTAGTGATATTCAGGAGTGTGAAAAGGAAATGAATAAAACTCTTCAGATGTTTATACAAACGGTTATGGAGAGGAGAATGTATGGAGAGGAAAATACAGTTTTTTCTAGTAAAGTAGAGGATATAGTTAAATATTATTGGTCTTTTATTAAGAATGAAGTTGATTTTTTTCGAAAATATACAGCTGAATTTTATTTTCCTATAATAGATGAAGAAGTTTAAAGGATTGTTTGGTGTATGGGGGATTTAAAAGACCAGATGTTACAAGAGACAAAATTCCTAATATTAGTGGTAGTTTGCCATGTGAAAACTGTACAATATGTCAATATGTTGTTAATAATTTTTCAAAAATCAATGGGAAAAAGTTTGATGTAAAAGGCACCTATAGTTGCGGTAGTGAAAGAATTATATATGGACTTAAATGTCCATGTGAGTTATATTATATTGGAGAAAGCAGAGAAGCTTTGCAGCTAGATTAAAAGAACATGTCAGGGATATCAAGAAAAATAAACAGTTTAATAAGTACTATAATGGAGACCCAAATGAATTGCAAGAATAAAACAAACACAGGTAGACTGTTAGATATGAACTATGGGACAATTTAATTAAATCTTTGGAGACAAAAGTCAAACGTAAAAGCATTGATTGTTTTTGGAAAAGAGATTTTGGGGACATTATTTCTGAAAGTGGGGAAGGGATGGCAAAGTTTTTGGAAAGGTATAAAGTGAAAGAAAATATTTTTCATGGAATAGTCATGTGGTAATATCACAGACTGTTTATGAAAAGAAAAGTAACAATACTGATACAATAACAGTAAACTGATACAGAAAAAGAAGATATGGAGAACTTTCTGATAGAAATATGTGAGCATGTTAATAATATGAAAAAAAAACAATAAAAAATGAAAGGGGTCTGTGAAGTGGATGGTGGGACTGTGTGGTTAGCCTAAAAACTGAAAATTAAAAAAAAAATAAAATGTATACCAAGTGTTATGAATGTTGAAGGACATAGATGTGTTTTGAGATGTTGGGGACACCCAAAAACATGTTTTCTGGGAAATCTGAGGGGGATTTAATTGGACAGTGTGAAAAAAGATGTGTGCAATTTGGGGAAAGGGGTTATATTGCAAAAATTGTAAACAATATAGTCAATGATGTAAAGAGGTTAATTGTAAACCAATGATGTGAGAAGAGGGAATTGGATATTATATGTTTAAATTATGTGAGAAATGTTAAAAAAGAAAAAAGGGAGCAATTAGAATACATATGGGGAGAAATATTTTGTGGAACATAGGAGCTGAAAGATATTCTGGACTTGCAATGATGGTTAAAAATGATGACATTATAATATTAGACCATAATATTGTGAAAGTGGGCAGGATGTCAGTAGTGGATATAAGAATAAAAGGTAAACCAACTAGAATTATAATGGCATATGCTTATACTTTCATGAAACAAAGGGAAGAATTAGTTGAAATGTTAAAAATATATGGTGTAGTTAATATGGATAATGTGATGTTAGGAGATTTTAATTGTAATATAAGAAAACAAAGTAGAAAACTAACAAAGCTATAAGCAAATGAAAATAGGAAAGGCAAGACCATCTATGTACATCAAAAGTAATGAAAAGACAGAGATGGATTTTATTATATTTTCACATACAATGAAAGAAATAGAAGGAGGAAAAAAGAGTGGAATTTTCAGACCATGAAAGAATAGGGTCAGCGGTGGAGAAGAATGAAAGTATAACTGAAATAAGAAAAGGATTTAAAAAGAATGGAGTACACATTAAAAAAATCATTTGAGGATGAAGGAAAATAATTTGGGAAGAACGTAAAACAATAAAGATTTTGTATGATAACTTGGCCAACTGGTGATTAGAATATAAAAGAAGATTAAAAAGGTGAATACAGAAATACAGAAAAGGCATTTATATAAAGAAAAGAAAATATATGGAAAGGTATGAAAGAAAGGATCTAAATGTTGTAAATAATGGAGTATATGTGGAGATAGAAAAATAATTTTACAATAAAATAAATAAAAGATACAAGGTATCTTAAGAAGACAGGAATTGCTAAACAAAAGTAATAAAGGTGAGACAATGCTTTTTTTAGTTAAAAAGAAATGAAAACCCAGAGTACTGTTATAGATAACATTATGTTAAATAAAGGGTAAACAGAAGTAAATCAAGAAGATATTTTCTCCAGAAATCAAGATGATTTCATCCAGGAATAAGGAGGTCATAACATCCCTGTACTCCTCCCTTATTAGACCCATTATCAAGTATATTGCCCCCTTCGGTATGTACCTTGCCAAGCACATGCAGCAGTTGAAGAGACCAGAGAGTTCCTGACCAGGAAAATCCAGGGTCTCAAACACCTATCCTATACAGATAGTCTAAAAGCCCTCTCCCTCTACTCAGTCTCATGCAGACTGCTCAGAGGTAACCTGTGACTGGCACACAAGGCCATTTCAGACCCAGCCTTGATGGAGTTGTCACATATCCATAAGACAAACTTTACTCTCGCAACCTGCATTCAAGGCCTTAACCTGATCTGTGACATTAATAGAACTTGTTGGTGGGATAGATTTGTGTCCCTCCCCCCATCTGTGGAATAGACTCCCTCTCCATGTCAAGCAGAGCATCTCTCTAGCCCTCTTTAAGAGGAACCTGGACAACTGAATGGGAAGCAGAAAATATATCCCTGGGATCCCACCTGTGTTCCTGCTGGACAGGGGAAACAGATGCTGACTTTGAGGGAACATGGGTAAAATTCTTGGCTACGCTTATAAGGGCCTCCAGGTCAATAGCCTAGAATCCTCCTATGAACCTATGAACATACATAGAAAATCTGTGATTAAATATCTAAATAATGTGTTTAGGATGAATAAGATTGATAAGAAAATAAAATGCAAAATAGAAAATCTGAATGAGAAAGAAAATGGTGCATTAAAGAATTAAGTAACTGTTGAAGAAGTAAAGCAAGAGTTAAACTGTTAATGAAGATCCATTCCAAAAACAGACAGTTTAGATTGCAAGTGGAATAAAACTATAACAGAAGAACAACATAATATGTGTTAAATTGCTTAATGAATTGAAGGAAGAAGAGCTAGCTAAAGATGATATTTGTGAAAGGGTTATTAAGCTGATATGGATAAAGGGGAGCAGATTGTTAGATAAACAAAGAACTATGAGTTTAATGAATAATGATTATAAAATCTTTATGAGTATAATGCAAACAAGATTGGAAAAAGTATTGAAAAGAATATGGTAGAAGGTATGCATGGCATTTAAAAATAGACAAAAGAAATCTTAATTATTAAGGAAGTAGTGTATTAACAGTACACAGGAAAAAATGAAGTAAGGGTTATGGGATGTGATGTGGAGAATGCATATGAGAATGTGGAAAGGCAACAGTTATGAAATATAATAGAAGCATATAATACAATTGAAAAATGTATTAGATTATTTAGAACTCAATATGAAAATAATTGTACTGGAGTAATGGTGAATGGATGGAATAAAGGTAAGATTTATATACAAATAGGTGTTAGACAGGGATATGCCATATTTTATGTAGATCTATGGGACGTGTGAAAAAAAAACTAAGGAGCATTTAAAATGTAATAGAGGGAAATAGTTAATGTGTAGATTGATGTTAAAAATGCCTGAAAAATGGTAAATGAAGTATAAGGCTGTAGGGGAATAAATTGTGCTAAGTGTGATAAAATGAAAACTATAGAACATGTTTTTTTTCAAGTATGAAAGAGTTAAAAACTATGGGATATCATAAGAAAACAAAATGGTTTCAATGATTTAGGAAAATAAATAAATAAATGTCATTTATTGTTGTTCTGGGGATATAGTAGGAAAATGATAGACAAAGATAAGGCATGTATGGCTATAATTTGTCAAATACGGCAATTAAGAACAAATTAAGTTTTATTTTATAAGAAATGGAATATGAAGGAAAATATGGGAAAATAAGAATATGGTTCAGGAATAAAGACTGGTGGGGTAAAAAAAGAAAATATAAAACAGTAATAATAATAAAGTAAGAAATGTGAAGGCATAATATATGTGCTGTACAGATGAAGGCTAAATGTTTTGTTGGTATTAAGATTATATGATTTTTTGAACAGAAAGTAAGATGCTGTTTTTATTAGTATGTTTATAATTTTAATAAAGTAGCTTTGCTTATTTCAATAAATGTTGTGGAATCTCTTACATCTACCTGCGCTATCACCAATTCAGACAGTTGGGGCATTAGTTTAACATCTCATCTAAAGGATGGATATAGTGTGCATATACTTAAAACCAAAATATATTACAAGATTGGTTTCATACAGACTAAACTCATTTCAAGATACCTGTTCAGGTGGGTTATCTGTTTAGATGATTTCAGCATTCATTGATATATGCAAACAGAGCAAATTCCCAATATCAATATTCATATATTGGGATATTTTCAACTTATAAAAATGCCAGCTGTAGCAGTCCCAAGGGCTAATGCACACACACACACACACACACACACACACACACACACACACACACACACACACACACATGCACACATACACAAAAACACACACACCCTCTCTCCTACAGTCTCAGACACACAAATCTAATGCAATCTCTCTCCCATTGAAAGTAATGGGTAACTGTAAAATGTTTGCTGACTTTATTGTCACATCTGACATGCTTGATTTACTCAGCTGAGTGGTTCTGTGAATTTCTTGGATGTGTAAATCACTTACCCAATTTCTGGTGAAGAGAACATGACGCTTTATTATATGCCACTCCTTTGAAAAGCCTCATTTACATTTCCAGTAAGCTAGAAGGACAGCCTACCATGGTAGTTGTACACATCACATAGAAGCATTACTGTACGGCTGTCTCTGAATCAGAAATGGCTGCCACCAGCATTTACCTCTGGTGGTAACCTTTCTGAATCCTAGTGACTGTAGCTTAAAATAGTGGCCTGACTTAGACTCCATGCCTAGCATATCCCAATAGATGAGTATTTTTACTTCGAAACAGATTACAGTGGCAGCAGCATTACCACATTACTACAACAAAAGTATGATTCTGATCATTATGTTATAGCTGTATTTATTTTATTTTATTTTGTTAATTAGGTAAGTGAACCGGTCCAACAAGTAAAAAATACAACAGCAGAATGTAAGCATCGCTAACAGATATTTGTATTGGAACACTGTTAGAGATATAAAGGAGACAAAAGACAGCACACTCTAAGTATCACAAATGCAAGTGATAATTTAAAATATTGTATTTTATATGGTATGTATATACAATATAATAGCACTAGAAGAAAATGAGTGACCCTGACAGGGATATTAGCTTCGACAAGTCGAATGCGGAAAGATGTACAATAATGGGAATCGGTATAAACGTCATGTAGTCAAGTACTGAAGATAGGCTTTATCCTATTTAGATATTTAACTTTTTCAGTATGCTTGAGCTGGAGTGAACAAACTATGCCTGGTCTGTGCCTTAGAATCTATTAATTTAATATACACATTGTTAACAGGTTAGTCCCACAAGGCCAATAGCTGCTTTTCAAGGGAGACCTAAGGTGGTATTCATATTGACTAGGGGAATTTGTCCAGCACACCAATGAACTCCCCTACTCTTTTTGATAAGTGCTCTGGGAACTTTTGCATCCACCTGAGCTACTACCAACTCATGCAGATGGGGCCTCGGTTTAATATTTCATCATAATTATTAATGGTTATATGAATGTATACCAGAGCATAACTCTGTGCAACACATAAAAATGAAAAAAGTAATACATATGAAGATTCTGATTAAATTATATGATGTAAGTTAAGGAATCTATGTTAAATATATACACATACATACATTAGCGTATATTTGTGATGTGTATGCTGAAGCTTGTAGTAGAGATAGTATAGCTATATTCTAAATAAACATATGCTCAAGATAGGTTAATAGGGTATGTGACTATCTGCCATCTCCAGAACAATTGAATTTGTATTCACTTTCTAGGTGACATTTTATTTTTTCTTGATTATTATCCCATCATTGATTTGTCTAATGTTTTCAGAAATAATATTCCAACAGGCAGGTGCTGCTTTTGGGAAGGTGTTCTCAGTAGTAATCAGTTTCTAATAAGGTCTTCTATTTCATCTATGAGCTTATCCAAGAAAGCTCAGAGTGAAGTAGGAAAAAGTTATCTTTTTGTGATTGAATCATTCTGCTACTGTATGGGTATTACAGACATTTAGAAAATTATATTTCTAGCACAAAGGTTGTGGTATATAGGTCACATTGTATTGTCTCTAATCTTGAAGATCAAGAAAGTGATAGCAGTGGTTAAATGTTATTGCGATTTCTTGAAGTATTTTGCAAAGTTTATTCTGAATATTTCAGAAGTGTGTTTAGCATTATGGAAATTATCAGAACATGTTGTGGAATGGCACTGGAATAGAACACAGGAAAAGGTTTTGCAATGTTCAAAGAGCTAAGAACTGAATAATTTATATTACAGCATTTTTATATAAATAAGTTTGTCACATGACAAGTGGATACCAGCCAAAGTTGAACTGGCGCTTTTATTCTGCAAGAAAGTAAACCACTTCCTTTTGGGTCAAGAGTCTTTACAGAATACCCTAGAATATATTCCAGGAAAGAAAAAAGTTATTTGCCATCATCTAATTTACGGAAAAGTATAATTTACTGAAACAAAAAATAAACCCCTGTTGAAATCTCACGGTATTTAACAAAACACTCTAAACATTTTAGAGTATATTAGGAAAATTACAGAATTTGGACTTCTTTATGAAGTATATGCCAGGAAAAGTGATGACTTTTACAGATTTGCGCAAATGTTCATACTTACAGCAAAAAAAAAATGTTTGGAGAGGAAATAGCAGCCAGAGCCAAGTAACCACCCCTGGAAGGTTCATGCCAATCTACTAGAGTTAATAGACTTTGTGAATAGTAACATTTTTTGTTACTTTTTTCCCTTCTTTCTTGTACATTGTTATAACTGCGGTGGTGGTGCTGCGGTAGCGTTGTCGCCTCACAGTTAGACGGTGCCCATTCAATTCTCAGTTAGAGCGTCTTCTGTGGGGTGACATGCGTGAACGGGCATTCCTTCGTTGAAGGTTGTGCATTAGGCCCAGCAAGCCAGCATGTAAAACTCTACTGCCAATCATTAGCGGACCGGAGTTCCACTGTGGTGACCCCTAACTGGGAAAAAGCCGAAAGACAAACAACAACTTGTACATTGTTTTAAGCTGCTGTTTAAAAGTAAGCTACTCATAACTAAACAAAGAAATAGCAGTATACTAGAAAATATTTGAGTAATACTTTTTTCACTTATAAAAGAAACAAACTGCAGACAAGTTCTGATGATTAAAACAAATGATTTAACAGTGCCTAAATGGCTAAGGAAATAAATGGTAATAAAACCACAAAAACATGCATATAAATAATGGAATGTATAGAAAGAAGTTCCAAAGTGTTACATTGGCCGGGATTATCAGTACAACTTGAGCTAGAGGACTGAAATCGTTCAATGTGCAATGCGCACATAAGATCAATCTAAGAAAAGATTGTATTAGTAACTTCTAAGATGACCTTGGAGTAAAGAATGAACAGACTTGTTTAATTTTTATGACAGTCAGGGGGATTCAGTAAAGCTTACTCGAAAACGTTTAGATTCAGTAAACTTAGTGTAGTCACACACACTCGTGCAAATAAGGAAAATTTGTGGCATGCAGATTACAGTATAAGTAGCTGAATTTCATGCTAATGAAGTAAATGAACATGGAGGAGTGATTAAACAACTTCTAGAGCAACCATGTGGACTCCGTGTCCGTGTTGGCCATGTATTCCAAAACTTTCTGAATACAGCCACATAAATGACTCTACATGGAAACCAGAGCAAATAAAAGTCCTTACATTTGTACAGAACTGCCCTAACATGTAACACCACATATAGTCTGACTTAATTACGCAGGATGGATGCTAGAAAATCAGTGTAACAATCAAAATAATTCCATTTTAAGTGCCATGTCATAAATGCAGCTTCTGTCTCCCACCCCCAAATGAAGAATATACTTGTAAGCAATGCAGGATGCTAAAATGTGTAAACCTCCATGAAACATGGTATTATACTGTAATGTATGCATGTGCAAGATGTAGCTGATGGATCACAATATTCCTCTGTGACAACATTGAGCTCCCGTGCAGTTTTCCTGTCTACACACTTACTAACCATGTAGATTCTGGGTTGTCAGCACAGTGAAGATGCATATGAGGTCAAAAGTCATTAGAATTGTTGAATCTCAAAAAAGAGTAACCATGACAGCAGTGTTTGTGTTGAATGCATGGCAACAGTGAATGCTGACATCGGGGGGTATGTCAGGTTTCACTTGCAGAGGTGAACATGTAGGGCTGTAAACGGTGAAAGTGCATGCAAGCAGTGCACAATTCCTAAGTTCTGCATCATCCTCTTTATTGTTCATTAAACTATATCAGAGCTGTCTGCATTAATTTAAAATTAATTTTTTGATTTTCATCCTTGTTTGCTCAATGTGGCCCTTAGCGCAACCATGAGAAACAGAGGAATGAATGGCAGGTGTCTCTGTGTTGTTATATAACTATTCCTGTGGCAGCACATGTATGTGTTAGGACTGGAATATAGATGGGCCTGGGTTCGGCCCAGGGTATGCACTCTTTCCTTCACTTTTTATGGTCCATGTTTGCACGATATCCTGAGAACACAGGACATATAAGTTTTAACTGTGCTTATCTTATTTATACGAAGATGCACAGAGGTGTGTGAAGGTGCACACAGCTGCACATAGCACACTAATGAGCAAGTGACAGGTGTTTTAATAGATGCTGTTTATAGCATAAACAGGTGAATTGCATGTTAGTCAACCAATGCAACATGGTGGAGCTATTCAATAATGTATAAAGTATCCATGTATCCTCCATCCTGGTTTTTCCTTTATCCTTCAATACCATTGGAGTAGAGACAAGGAAATTTTAACTGACAAAATACTAGGGGCTGCTGCAGGTATTCTACATCTGCATGTGCTAGAGGCTGAAGTCAATGCTGCTGGTGCTGTTCACAATAGTCCTAGTCCGAGGAGGAAAAGAGTGTTCAGGCCCAGGGTAACCTTCCAGGAACTACATGAGCTGGAGATTGTAGAGCATTACAGGATGAACTGGGACTCATTACAATAACTCTGTGAGCTCTGCTTCCCTTGACCTAGAGCCAGAGTTAACCAAAGGGAACTCATCCCAGTGGAAACTAAGGTATGTGTTGCCCTTAGAATATCAGCTACTGGTACTTTCCAAAGACCAACTAGAACATGATAGTTGTGTCACAGGCATTAGCCTCCAGGGTCCTTCACCTGTTTTTGGATGCCTTGCTCATAAACATATTTTTCCACGTAGTTCTGAAGACAGGATCATTAATGTCCAGCTGCCTCACTGTGCAGTGCACTACCCTGAAGTACTGGGGCCATTGATTGCACTCATGTACACAGTAAGGCACCACCTGGTGAGCAGGTAGAATTTACATTAACCGCAAGGGATACCACTCCAACTGCCAAGTCATGTGCAATGCCCAGGGGATTATCCTGATTGTGTGTGCTGGCAGCCCTGGCAGTTATCACGATTCCCATATCTGGCACACATCACAGCTGTACCAGAGGGGAGATGTCTCACAGGGCCATTTATTACAGGATGCTGGCTATACCCTGGAACCATGGCTGATGACACCCATCAGAAGTGCACACACTCCCACAGAAGAATGCCATAATGAGGCACATGTTCAAACTAGAAACATCATAAAGCGTGTCTTTGGGCTTCTGAAGTCATGGTTATGGTGCCTAGATATATCCAGTGGAGCCATGTAGTATAGACCATTCACATGTCCACAGATATTCACAGTGTGTTCTAAGCTCCACAATCTGATCCTGCAGAAACAATTGCAGCAGGATCAGCAAAGGAAAGGGACAAACATCCTCCCATCAATGCCTAGGGCAACACATCCACAGTCAGAGGAGGACTCGGAGGAGGAGCCCCCCAGCTGCTGTCCCTGTAGGCAGAAGTAATTGTGCTCAGTATGTCTTTGCTTTGACAAAAAGACAATCCATAGCACATTCACTGACCACCTAGGGAACTAATACCGTTCTCCTACTCACATACATATAGTAAAACTGATGCGAGGCAACTCACACAACCTTTACATTCCCATGTATTGGCTGTGTATTGCTTGCATCAGCATCAGACAGTGTCACCCTGAACTAAAGGTCAACTGCTGCATTTGCAAGGCAGGTCCTTAACCCAGAGTGTATTCTTTAATAATATTATGGCATATCCTTGTATTTCTTAACTTGGTATAGTAATCAATAGTGGTGGATTTGTACAGAAAATACTTTAACATGTGACACCAGACACTTATTTTACTTATTTTTGTCCAGTACTAATTAGTAGGCCTCACATATGAAAGATTCACACAGTCCTACCTCTGAAGAATTCTGATGTTCCCTGCATGGCTTCAGTTAAGCACCATAACTTAGTACTGGTAAATCATTGAAGACAGAAGTTAGAAAGTGATGATACACATTGCAGTTTCAGACTTCAGACTTGTTTGTGTCATAACAGTAACTGAGCCTTGCCTTCCCCCGCCACAAAGAGGAGTGTAACCTTGTTCCTGCCCTAACAGTAGCTCAGCTATGCTACCCCAAAAGGAACAGTATATGTGAATTTGTGCCATCCACCCTGGACATTGTAAATGTTTATAAGCCATCAAAGTATGTGAATTTGCTTTCCACTTTTAAATTGAAGTTGAGAGACTTTGAGCATACTTTGATGGCTTATAAACATTTATAATGGCAATGGCAATGGCTTTTGTTTGAAGCCTACTTGAAGTATAAGGTCATGCCAAGGGGCCTCTGTATATTAAAAATGCCATCTTACAGGGATAAATACCCTGATTTATTATGAAGATGGCAATTGATAAACTAAAACTGCTCATTTAACTACATGGAACTCATGAACGTTTATATTTTGCCAATGGAATAGGAATGTTGCTCCAAGGCTGAAGATCTTTATAATAATTTAGCTGCATGTGGTGATTTTATTGAGTATAGCATGCTTTTAAGTGAATCTTTTGGCAGACTAGCAGCTTTTGAGAAGAAATTGGTGTTAAACTGAGACTTATGCTAACAGTGGTGAACAATGAGATTTCTAGCTGATTAGTTATGCAGGCACTTGTATAAACAGGCAAGTCAATTTTATCATATATATATATATGATTCTCCTACACCTGCAGATATTACAAGAAGAAGATTGAAAACACAGTTGGGTATCTTGCAATTTATTGCTTTAATCTGCAATCTCTCAAGATTAAAACAAAATGCGCACACTCTTGGGACCTCTTCTGAAGGAATCAAACCTTCCTAAAGATTAGTCAAGCTTAAAAGGACTCACTTAGACCTCCTTCACACAACAAGCAATCCTTTCAGTAATAAATAGTCTGAAAACAAGTAAAGCTCCTGGACTAGATGGTTATACAGCAGAGTTCTATAAATCCTTTTGGCAAAGGATATCAAAATTCTTATTAAAAATCTGCAACTATATAAGAAAATATGGCATTACAGGTTTACATTTAAATAACTCAAAGACAATTTTTGTACTTAAAAGCAAGTCTGAACTTAAAATCCCTGGAAATTATAGATCAATTTCTCTCATAAATCTATACATCAAAATTTTAGCTGCAATATTTGCAAGCAGATTAAAAAAGTATTACCTAATATAATATCACATGAACAATCAGGATTTGTGAATGGCAGACACATATGTGACAACATGTTAACTTTAGATACAACGATCCTGTTATCTAACCAGTATAAAAAACAAATCTATGCACTTGCTTTAGATGCCTGTAAAGCTGTTGACAGAGTAAACTTAAACTTTTTATTCTCTGTATTGCCACACTTTGATATACCACAAGAATTTACACATATAATAAAACTTCTATATGAGAGCACTCACACAGTTCTACATATAAACAAGACAAATTCAAATCCAATAAAATGTTTAAATGGGACCAGACAAGGATGTCCATTATCTCTCTACCTTTATTGCTTGTATATAGAACCCCTATTCTTAGTTATAACTCAAAAAATGTACCATCATATCCCAGAAATTATTAAGAACAAAATTCTAACAGCCTTTGTGCTGATGATTTAAATCTATACTTCTAACTCCCTAACACAGACTTAGACAAAATTCTGGAGTCAATCAATAACTTCTCAAAGTCTCAAACTATGAAATTAATCCTATAAAGTCCTTAATTTTCCTTATCAATCCAATAAGCCACACTGACTCTTATTTTCCAAATTCGGGAATAAAGTTAAAATACACTCTGAAATATTTAGGTATCACCTTTTAAACATAGCCTGAAACTATTCATGCAGAATAACTTACTAAAGGTCTGGTGAGACATTGACCAGGATATCCAGAGATGAGGAAAACTGAAGCTACCTTGCCTTTCGAATGTAGCAATTACAAAAATGAATATCCTTTCAAGGCTATTATTTCAGTTAAATGCAACAAACTTAATAGTCCAGAAAACCTTTTTTTAAGAAATTGTATATAGCTTTAGTTTAATTTATCTGGTATCCTAAGTCGATCAGAATTAATTACCAGTAGTTAATGCATCCAAAAGAAAGACGTGGATTGGAATTACCTGATTTCAATCTATATTCATTTCAGTTTATATTATGACCTAATATATGCAAACAGAATTGTACAAGTCACTGACTATAATCCCAAGAGTAAAGAATTGCATCCACTATGGCTCAAACTATGGTATAACAATATCGCAAAACAGTTAAATTAATCTCAAAGCTCTTCCTTTCTTAAATCAAGATAGCTTAAAGGATAGCAATGTTCACCTCTCCCTAAAACATAGAATAATAAGATTTCAGAAATTGTTGGAAGTTTTAAATCTAACTAGTACTTATATCCTTTTACAGCCATTACATCTGAACCAAAATCTCAGATTAAATAAAGTGATATTAAATCTAAAAAACTATCCACTCATTAAGGAATGCGAAGTTTGGGATATTTACAAACATAGGAAAAGCCTTTTAAAGACATGAGAAATGTTTTCAACCTTCCAAAAAGGATACATCATAATGCTAAGGCAAATCAGAGAACTGTTTACGTCAATATTCAGTGACTTTGACGCTAACAAAAAGACTTACATACATGTATTACATTATGGAACTTACTAACCTTAAAGAAAAAGATGCAATCAAACACCTATAAGTTAATAGCATCTCTTAAATACCAATCATCATTATCGTATTCAAAATACTGAATTGATAAGATTAAAGAATGTTCTGAAAAACAAAAATCTGTTTCTATTGAAGCAACACTAAAATGAATCCCTTACAAAAAATATACTCAATTAATGATAATCAACAATGTTTACTTCACCCCAGAAATACTTAACAACTTCTAATTCGGAGATGTCACCAAACTGTCCGTGTTGTTACTCACAAATAGTAGATTTACTCCATATCCTCTGGAGCTGCAAATGCACTTATAAATGATGGTGCTCATTGAGAGACTAGAGAAGAAGGGATATCAAAATGTCACATTATCATGGGAATTTGCAATTTTGCATATTACCTCTCAAAAATTACTCAAGTTTAACCTATACATTCTAATTACTCTCTCTAGTGAAATTGTATATTACCCACAACTGGCTAGATCATACCAAACTATTATGGGAGGGTTTCAGAAGTATGGCAATAAAGTGCACATCAGCACATAAGTATATAATGAGTAATCAAAGTAAGCGCTCCTATTTCCTAAACTATTGGAGCCTTCTCTTGGATCATATTTTGAAAGATTAGCTGAATGTAGAATGACAAATTGTTATGATTATTAAATGAAAAGGACAGAAAAGCATTCGCCCTCATGAACTTTGTGTCACCTGTGTTCTATATATGTATCCGTATTGAAACGGTATGCTAATTGTGACACAATGTTAATTAGAAATTGACTGTAACACTATTTTGTACATAGTGTATATAGCATATTATCAGTGTATTTTTGTAGTAACACTGAAAATTTTCTTGATAGACAACGTACCTTAATATGTCTGAACTCTTCTTAAAAGAAATAATGATTGTACTGTATCTTGCATATTGACCGAATCTTGTAACATAAAATACAAGAGAATAAGAAAAATCAAAATATTTGAAAAAAAAATTTGCACACCCTTTACTAGAACCTTGTACCATCTGCACTCCACTCCTATACTTAACTCATGCTGCCACAGGATTAGTGTGATGGATATCTGCTATCTTAGTAGTTATTCTGAGGTTGTTGCTGTTAACCGTCGCACGCCACTTACCATGGTTGCATGATGCACGATATTATTAATTGAACGCATTCGGTTCATATATGTAGCTGTCTGGGTCCTGTCTACAACCTGAGTGGTCCATTCCTCCAGTTTGTTCACTGCTGCGCTTTGTGCAAACCAGCTGAGCATAGCTAAGCATGACAAGCAGCGCTTTACGCAAATACTTGCAATAAAAATAAATAAATAAAAATAAAAAAAGGATAAAACAAATTAATTAAAACACAAAAAGCAGACTGTCCACAGTTTTGCAGAATGTCCAGATATTTGCATTATATATTTGGCCTGTTCCTTGCAAAATGGGTGGTTTATTCTGAAATCACTGAAGACTGCAGTCAATATATCATGACATATAAATGTGTTTTCTGTACTTCATATCTTTCAGAAAATGCATACTTGCCCTTTGCCCTGGAATGACCCACATTCAACATACAGGTTTCACAGCCAATAACACTGGGGCAAGCCTTCCATATGCGTACCATGCATCACTAATATTTATAGGTTCATAGGTTTCGGCTCATATGTGTGTACTAGGCTATTGGCCCTGGAGCCTTTACAAGCCTAGCCCATAGGATTACCCTGGCATCATGCCAACCAACCTTAGTTCCTAGTGCCTTCTATCGAGTAGAGTCACTGGAGTGATCCTCGGGGTGAATTTTATATTTCCCATCCACTCATCAAGATTTATCTTGAAGAGGGCCAGTGAGGTGCTCTGCTTGACATGTATGGGAAGTCTATTCCATAGCATGGGCAGTCTTTGGGTTTTGAACCTGTCCCTCCAGCATGTTCTGTTGATTGTGGTAATGAGGTTGAAGTCTCCGGAGCTTGTGGCACTGAGAAATAGGGATTTCTTTAGATGTAGCATTTCTAACAGAGCTGGGTCAGACATGGCTTTGTAAGTCAAGCAGAGATCACCTCTAAGAAGGTGATATGAGACAGAGAATAGTCTGAGTTTTTTGAGTCTGTCCATATAGGACAAGTGTTTAAGGCTTAGGATTCTCTTTGTGAGGTACTTTTGCGGCCTCTCAAGTTGTTGCAGGTGTCTAGTGAGGTACATGCCAAATGGGGTGTTGTACTCGATGATTGGCCCAGTGAGAGAAGAGTAGAGGGAGACAATGACCTCTTTCTTCCTGGATGCAAAACCTTAGTAATGAGATGTCCCACATAGAAGGACTTTCTGACCATAGTGACAATGTGGTGGTCAAAAGAGAGGTTGCTGTAAACCTGTGTTCTCAGATCTCTTATAATTCCTTCTGTGTTCAGTGGACTACCATCAATGTAGTAATTCAAGGGAACCAGGTTTTTCCCAAAGGGGATGAAGACACATTTTTTGGCATTGAGCTTAAGGCCATGGTTCTGACACCAGTCATTGGTCCCATTCAGGCCTTTCTGTAGGATGTCAGCATCACTTGGGGAGTTAATAATAGCTCCCGACTTGCAATCATCTCCAAACTTTGTCAGCCAGAGTCCCTTCATGTTTGCCTGGACTTCAGAGAAGTAGATACCAAACAGGAGCGGACCCAGGACCAAACCCTGTAGGACTTCACTCATGACTGGTCAGCAGTCTGACTTGGAGTCAGCTACTTTCACACTGTGGGTTCTATCTGTGAGCCAGTTTGCAACCCACTTAGTGATATAGGGGTTGATGCCTAAGTTTAGTAAGTTTTTTCTATGATTCATGAGTGGGGAATGGTATCAAAGGCCTTGGCCAGATCAAGGTAGGCTGTATGAACCACCTTACCTTCATGCACAGCTCTGGTGACTGACTCAGAGAAGTTAACCAAGTTGAGCAGGCATGATCTATTCTTAACAAAACCAAACTGTGTAGGATCCAGAGTTTGGAGATTCCCTATATCCTTGTTTATTAGGTCCATGATGATGCGTTCCATAGCTTTGCATATCAGACTCGTCAGGCTAATGGGGTGATAGTTCCTGGGGTCTGTAGTCGCTCCTCCTTTGTGGAGAGGGGTGACTTTAGCAGTGCGCCATTTGGTAGGGACAAAGCTTGAGGTGAGGCTATGATTGAACAGGGCACACAGGTGAGGTGCCAGTTCATTCTGTAGTTCATGTAGAACACAGCCAGGGAAACTGTCAGGTTTCATAGAAGCTGTATTCTTGGCCTTGGACAGTACTGTTTTAACCTGTGCAGCAGTAATACTGGGTGCCTGGCAATCTACTGGCATTGTGATTGGTTCATTGGGGGGAGAGGGGTAAAGTTAGCACTGAATCTGTTTGCCAGTATATTTGCAATATCTGTTGGCTCGGTATAGGAGATATCATTGTGCAGTAACTCAGATCAAATCTGGGAATTGCCTTGGAGATTCTTTACATAACTATAGAAGGCCTTGTGGTTGTCTTTACTATGTGCTGCAATTCTGTTTTCATAGCTAGCTTTAGAGGATTTGATGAGGGATCTCAACCTTTTGCTGAGGCTGATAAGGGAGTTTTTTCAGTCTTGGGACTTCCCTTATTCCTCATCAGTTTTCTCCTTCTTTTGTAGAGTTTGTTTATGGCAGGGGACCACCAGATTGACTTCCGTTTTTTTGAGTAGAGCATCTTAGTTCTATTGGGTATGGCGAGATCCATGCATTTGTGTACATGTTCATACAGCGCATTGGTGTATGATATGGCGGTCATGCAACTATTCTCCATCTGCGTGGGTGCTGTGAAGTAAGCCACTTCTGTTTTTAGGAGCCCAAAGTTAGCTTTGGAGAAGTTTTTCATGGTGGTTACCTTTGTTGGGGGGGGTGGATTTCCAGGGTGATTAGCTTGTGATCTGATCTAACCAGTTTATTGAATCTGGCAGTGTGTCTATTTTATATGTCTATATTATTGTTAATAGTTTCCTCAGGCTATGAAATAAGCACAGCAAGCATGAGTTAGCTTAATCAACTTGAAGCTTTAAAGGTGCATTTTTTCAGACCAAAGATTACTCCTGTAGTAATATAAGGCAATGGTCAGCAGTATGCTAGTGTCATTTACAAGAGAATTTTAGGAGAACTGGAAGTTCAGCGTGACCTTTAGTCCTAACATCTTACAACCAAATCTAGAGGACAGTTCAAACTGCAAAAAATCATAAGAACTTTGTCAGAATGTAAGACCTCTTCTTGGCAAAGTATATTTTTTTCTACAGCTTTGGGTTATACAGAAAAGAGCAGAATACACAAAGGTTGTACTCAGACAATTAAAATTAGCATATTAATATTCTCAGCATTTCCAGCTGGAATGCAAATGATAATGCCTAAACTATAAAAACTATAATGCTACCTGCCATTAGTTGCATTAATCTCAACACCAAACACCTACAATCTGCAGATGACTGAAAACAAGGCCTGTAGATTCATAACTCTAGATATCCCCAGAGAATGTCACTGTTACTCATTTGAAAAAGCCAGATGGCTGCCAATAACTGTCAGGACTATTCTTCTACTTATCTGTCTCATATACAAACTAATAAACTGATCCTACTGTCCATCCTTGTGATATACACTGTATCCTATACAAACCAGCTACTCACCTACGCTCGTCTAAAGATAATGAAATTTCCCTACCTAAACCACACTTCACAAAAGCAATAGGTGAAGGAGCCTTCTCAAAGCTCACAGCTGTAGTATGGAACTCTCTAAAACAAAATAGCTAGAAACAAAAGGAATTAAGTACTTTCAGAAAACAGTTACTTCCTATTATTAATAAGGAACATAAGTGTCACTGTTTTGATACAGACCACGTGTGACTCAAACGGGTGGCTCAAACTGGGACAGAGCTCCTTACTTCTATCAACCAGTCCACTTGGACAATCATGAGTGTGTACATAGGCATGATAATTTCTGATGTTATCTGTCTATTTCTTGGTTTTGTAAAGTGCTTGTAAATTCTGTTCATTGTACAGCACAACTGAATTGTAACACTTCCTATTTTCTGTATTTTTACTGTATTTACATCTTGTCCTTGTCTCTACATATATAAGTTATACTGACTGTACTCTACAGTATGAAAAATGATAACTATTTGTGAAATTTGTAACTGCCTATCTGCCTTGGATGGACCAGACCACCAGCCTAGTCAAGAAGTTAATAGGTGTTTATGTAATGTGTGTGTGGGGGGGGGGTGCCCATGTGTGTATTCTGAGATTAACTAGCACCCAGCTTAGAATGGATTTCAATGCCCTGCACCCAGTAGCTGTTGAGATATGATTCGACATCTCCATCCATCCATCCATCCATCCATCCATCCATCCATCCGTCCATCTATCCACAGCCCATTTTTCCCATGTTTGCACATGGGGTCAAGGTATCACTTTAACAGTGACAATCATAACATCTTCATGACCCTGTAAAGGGTAAAATGGGCTACTGAAGATAGCAGGGTGGAGGGAATGCTGGATGGCTGTTGTTATACATGGATACTTTTCCTAGATTATGCAGAGTTTTCTTGCTTTCTATGGATTAGATAGGCATTGTTAAAAAATCTGTGAAGTATAAATGGTAAAGCTTTTTAACCATTTATGAATAACATATCTTTTTTCATAGTTTTTTTTACATGACATAAAATGTTAAAACTGAAATAAAAAACCCACAAATCACATTTATGGGATAAACTGCTCTCTAAATATTTTCTGCAAAAGTTACTATAGAAGAATAATCTTTCCTGACTGAGAAGTTATCCATTGTTTAAACTATACTAAATATAAGCTTGTAAGATTTCTTTATGTGAAAGAAACACACAGATTTTCTCTTTCACAGACATGTCATTCCGTTTTAATAACACCAAAAATGTAAATTATATTCAGTTCTTCATAATTCAAACTAAAAGAAAGCACTTGATTTCATCACATGACAGATCTGTAGGAATACTGAATGCCAGAGCTTCATTAAAGCTCTTACATGGAGGTTAAATGATCTAGCAAAATTATATACTTAATGATGAGGCAGAATAAGGCTTCATATTCCTGTATTACTCAACCTGTGATTTCATCTGCAACTTTAATTCTAGCAAACGTTTTGGAAAGTTGCCTCAAAATAAAAATGCAAAATTCAAAAGAAATGAATAAAAGTAAACATAAAGTGAACTTTAGAGTTTGAAACTAGGTTTTCTCTTTATGTTAAGATACATGCAGAATATTGCCTTGTGCGTAAATAATTAAATAGCTGTAGCAAAGCAAATTCCTGTGAAATCATGAGGAACTAAATAAAAGAATAAAATGTAAGATAAAAAAATGTATGACTGTTTTCTAGTAAAATAACTTGAGTATATGGATTTGTGTATAGGGAGCTGTAAAGGTTCTATATTTCTTGCTCAGGGATCCTAAATACTAACAACAGCTGTTTCATTTAGAAAAAAAAAAACAATGTTTCTCATCACTATACTTCAAGGTTTCTTGGGTTCTCTAACAGAAAACAGTCATACTAAGTTAGAGATCCAGGTCACCTGGCAGAGTAGAAGTTCTCCAAAGTGGTGCCCCCTCAACTCAAACATGAGTACCAAAAATATGTCTATTACTAAAGCAAGTTGCTTGCAACAAACTATATAAAGCACCTTGCTACAGTTGCTAGCACAAACACACTTCACCCACACCCATGAATGCAGTATCAACCTTTGAAATTCCCACAGCTTTGTAAATGAATTCCAATACTGCACTCTCATTGCATTGGCACTTGCTAATCATGATATCTAACACCTTGCACCCCAGAGCAGCTGCATCCTTCTCCTGACTCTAGTTATGAACCTAGTTTATTTTCAAGGTTATTAGGAACATCTACTCTCCACATTTCAAACTCATGCTGTGATACATGTGAATGTACACCCATGCATATGAGATCTGTGAATGCATGTATGCATGAGTGAAGAGGGGACCTGCTATTTGTTAGCAGTCATTTTATTGATGCTCCGACTGTTGCCACTGGAAGATCAGTAGCTTTTTCTAATGGTGGATTCAGAGAAGAGTAAGAGGGTGTGTTGCAGCTGTATCACTTTCTTCCACTTCTCCAAGTCTGTGCAATTTTACAGTAAATATATGCATAAAGTTGGGGTATATGCCAGCATCAAACATACACAATGTGTGGAAGGTGTGGGTTGGCTATTCAATATCTCTTCTTTTTTACAACTATTGTTTCATTAAAACTTAGTGAAATTATGCTAACTCCTTTTAAATCTCATTTGGTTTAATTATATTGGTAAATGCTATTGTCAAAACCAGGCAATGACATAGGTACCGCCAAGGTACCTAATTATATTTCTCTTTAAATAAGCATTTATGATCCCTTACAGTTCATAGGTAGTTACTAGCTATGCAGTCTGGGACATCTCTGAGCAGCCTAGCTTAAGACTTACTCAAGTGTCACACAGTAGGAAAGCAGAGACTGGAGGAATCACACCCTGGACTGCAGAAAGCAGCTCATTGCCTTAATCCTCCTATCTAACTGTCAGACAAAAATGTATTAATGATGGCGTTTTGCTTTGATGAACAACATGAAGCTTTCAAAGAAATTTAATAAACATGGCATTTCTATGTAGTTATTGTGTGCTCTTAACTCTTAAGTTTTATCTGATGTAAATTACAAAAAAATCTGTTCCTGCCTGATATTTCTCTTGCTATAGGTGATAATAAAATGAAAAGAAGTTTTAACGGAAAGAATAGCTTCTGAGTTATCACTCAGCCAATTACCAAACTGATAACCCTATAAAGAAGAACTGGTGACTATTTCTTAGTAATAAAGAAGGTTATGATCAGGTGCCAGATCATAAACACCTTTTAGTGTATGGACTGCCAAGACTGCACTCTGGGTGAAAAACAGGCCTGTTGAGTATGTTTCTGACAACACAAAGGTGCTTAACAAGCTAAGCTCTATTCGGTACAGTGTAACAGTAGGCTGTACTGGGCACAACAGAATAATGTCCAAATTCTAAATAATGTCACTTCAAAAACTGTTGCCTCCTCTTCTTCTTTCAAGTTTCTTGGTAACACTAGACTTAAAAGATGCTTATCATCACATTGCTATTCATCCAGACTTCAGGTGTTTCTTAAGGAATTGTGTGCCTGGATCACATTATCAGTTATGTGCCTTACCCTTTTGGCTATCCACTGAAGCAAGAGTGTTCACAAAGTGTCCAGCTCGTTATCCTTCATTGCAGGATGTAGCATATGAACATTTTTCGGTATTTAGCTGACTTGTTTATCTTTGCACAGTCTTTTTCATAATATCAGTAATCACTATCTAGGGTAAGAGATCTCTAGCACAAGCTGGGATTCCAAGAGAAAATTCAAAAGTCTTTTTTACTCCCTCACACGGGATTGTGTTCCTGGGACGTTAACTAGACACCTCAGTTCAAATAGCTTTGCTTCCTCAGAAAAAAATAGATCTTTATTTATATCTATTTCTAAGGTTTTCCTCTCAGACTTTAGTCACTGCGAGGGAGTATTTCAGGATTTCGGGTCTCATGGCATCTATGAGTCACATGATACCCCTGGCAAGACTGCACATGAGAAAGATACAGTGGTATCCAAAATCTCTTTGGTCCCAGCACCAGCACCCTTTATTTTTTCAGTCCACAGTCCTGGGGTTTGTCAGAAGAGAAATCACTTGGTGGAGACAACAGATATCCTTAAATCCAGATCTCTCCTTCTCCAAAGCAGTCAGTCACCACAGATGTTTCAGATTTTGCTTGAGGAGCAGTTTCAGGAGAGATAAACGTGCTGGACACTGAGGACAGATGTAAGCATAAATATGAAGAAGATGCTTGCCCTGATCAAGGTGCTCAATCCTCTGAACCAACTGTGGTCCCAGGACCTCTTCAAATGATTACAGATAATACCACAGTGATGTGGTATATCAACAAGCAAGGGAGAACCAGGTTGTACCCCCTTTGCAGACTATTCATGTTAGCTTGGGATATAGCTTCACAGAACAATCTTACTCGACAGGCATTCAACATTCAGTCAGAGCAAAACTGTGTGGCAGACAAACTGAGCAGGACCTGAGCAAACCCTCAAGAATGGAAACTAAACCCAAGGTCTTCCTAAAATTTTATGTGGGGAGTTCCTCAAGAAGACTTCTTTAACTCATCTCTGAATAATTGGCAAAATTCTGTTCCAAGACTTCATTCAAGAATGCCTGGAAGACAGATACCTTTTCTTTTCTTTGGACAAGAATGTTCCTGTATGCTTTTCTACCCCTTCCACTAATATCTAGGTTACTTCTGAAAATTTAGAAAAAATTCCCAAAGATCATTGCCATGACTCCCTTCTGGTACAGGCAACCGTGATTCTCTCTTCTTTTGGAAATGGCCATTGGCAATTACCACAAGCTTCCACACAGAATGGATCTGCTCACATAAGAACAGAGGTGTTTGTTACACCCCAATGTCAATCATCTTCAACTGACTGCCCGGATGATAAGGTCCTAATTCCTTTTAGGCACCTGTTTACTAAGGATGTGCAGCAGGTACTAATGGACACAAGAAAGTCTGTTACTAGAAAATCATATGTAGTAAATGGAAAGGGTTTTCTAGTTGGTGCCAACAACATAAGCATCATTTGGGGCTAGTTGTTTTCTGGTTACACAATATTTGTGTGAGTTATTATCCTATGGCCTTTCTTATTCCTCTAACAAGGATCATTTATCAGTCATGTCAAGATATCTGCCCATGGATCCTCTTCTTTCAAGGCAGTCACATGTCAAAATGTTCTTAATAAGGGTTTTGCATAAGAGGCTTTCAAGTAAACCAGTGACTACAAATTGGATCTTAATTTTGTGCTAGAGAAACTAACACTTGTTCCATTTGAACCAGCTAATCTGGTTGATTTAAGGTTCTTAACATGGAAAACAGTTTTACTAATTGCTCTGACCTCTGCAGGAATGGCATCTGAGTTGCAAGGTCTTATGGTGGGTCAACCCTACCACATTTTCCAAAAGGACATGGTTTCATTAAGAACTAATCCTTACTTTATGACTAAAGTGGTATCCTAGTTAACTTTAAGTCAAACTATCCATCTCCCTGTTTTCTTTCCTGAACCTAACAATGAGAGATAAAGGATACTCCATACCTTGCATATTCACAGACAACTTGGGTACTGTCTTGACAGAACTAAATCTTTCAGATCATCAGATCTTCAGTTCAATTGTTTATTTCATGTGAAGGTAAAAAGAAGGGATAACCAGTACCAAAACAGATTATTTCCAAATGGTTGTCTAAGGCTGTTATATTTTGTTATGCTCACTATGAAAAATCTATCCCAGGCATGGTCAAGGTCTACTCTACAAGGACATTGGCTTCTTCTATAGCTTTTTGGAAAGGGTTGGATTCTATAAGTATTCTAGAAACTGCTACTTGGTCCTCTGGAAATACTTTATACAAAGTGCTATACGTTGGATTTCTTCTATAGATCTAGATCATGCTTTGCTATAACGATTCTACAGGGGCTCCTGGACCCTGCTCCTTCTACTGCTCAACTATAGTTAGCTAAGGTAACTTACTATGTAGCTATGACAACTGTAGCAATGATCAGTTGGAATAATATAGTACAATTGTATAAGTTGAACTTACCATAACAGTAGATGTTCAAATGATCATTGCTGCAGTAGCCGCTCCTTCTCACTTGTATTTTGATGTGTTTTTTTATGCCAGGGTGAGGACATTTATTTTTTTGTTATTTCTAACCTTGTCCTTTAATGGTTCAGCTTCTGTCTCTCTCCTTGCAGGATAGCTTTGAAGGACTGTGCTCCCAAACCTGTCTTTTAGTCAGGTCAGCTTGAGCTGTTTGACAATTTGGGTGCATGAAAGGTGTCCTGAAGCTTTTGGAAGCTGGATGGCTGTTATATCCTTGGCAGGATATAACCCATATAACTAAAGCTATTGCTGCAGTAATCATTTGAACATCTACTGTTATGGTAAGTTCAACATACACAACTGTACTATAGCTACTAAGCATGCATAGTGTTTTTGTAATTTTTGGAAAGGTTATGGTCACAAAAGTCAAACAACTTCAACAAAAATGGTTTTATAGCCTTTGTCAGCCACACTCTAGGTTGGAAGGTGTTTGATTTAATAAGGAACAAGTCGGTGAGTGATAGGGAAATGTACAACAGAGTGCAGGAAAAGAGTCTTTGACATACTGTATGGTCTTAATGTATACCAGCAGAAGATTTTCATGATGTTTTGGGTAAGTTAGGGGTGTAATAAAAGAGTGTTAGTGTGTGGAGACTACTGTGTTGTTTCTGATTCTTGTTTAGATAAACTGCAGTCTTACCTGGAGAACTACTCTAGAACTCAAAGAAAACTGTCCAAGTTACAGGTGAGGTGAGCTTTAAAATTTGTAGAGAGAGCTGTAGTCAGGGGGAGAAGGATTTACTTTCATGGCTTCCTCTACCTTCAGTAGTAGCTGATTGACATAGACAGGTGGTTGTGGTCAGGAATAGTGTTCTCCTATAACAACGCAATAGAAGTGTTGCTTTGCAGTATCAGTGACCATTGTGTGAAGCTTCTTGATCTGTAGCTCATAGGAGGGCTTAAGGGCAATTATCTCTAGAGTAGATTGTCTAGACTTTCTGGATGTTGAGGCAAAAATACATATTATCCAATGGACAACAAAGTTTGTACAACTTAACCAAGTGAACCTTCTCCATCCCAGTTTCTAGTACAAAGTATTCATTGATTGTTTCCTGAAGAGCAGGAGACTCTTTGACCTTTTGCTTTCTGGGGTCTTCTAAGCTAGGAAATCACTTGACTCATGAGAGTTTTTGTCCAAAATATTTTATTCAAAGCATACCTCGTATGCTTTGCAACATCTCATAAACAAAGTGAGTAACAAAAATGTAAAACTGAAAAGCTCTTCATGCCAGTGAGCTCTGTACAGATATTAGTACTGAAAGTCTGTCTACTAATGCTGATTTTATATTGTAAATTTATGGAAGAAAATATGTTTTATTTGCAAAAAAATACTAGTGTTATGCTCAAAAAGAGGGTAATGTCCTGTAAGCATACATGATGGACCTAAAATAACACTTTGAAAATTCTTCACCTGTTTTACAGATTTGTACTAATGTATTACAAGAGCAAATGGTAGAATATGATAGCATATTGATTATTTGGGATATTGTATAATATATGAAATTTATTCATGCTATACTTTTATAAAATTTCAAAACAAGATTATAAACCCATGGATGTTAGATAGCACGAATCAGTGACAAAAGTGTATGTGTCAATGCTGTGTATAGATCACAGTATATGCTCCCCCATAGGTCACACAGGTTTTATGCTGCTACTGCAGATATGAAAATATTCTTAATATTCATAACTGCTTTACCAAAAAGAAGTGTATCTCAGAGTGTGTTCATGTTGCAATGTTTTTTTTTAATTATACCCATGTACATCTTACTGCGGTGGTGGTGCTGCGGTAGCATTGTCGCCTCACAGTAAGACGTTGTCCTGTTCGATTCTCAGCTAAAGCGTCTTCTGTATGGAGACATGCGTGAATGGGTGTACCTTTGTTGAAGGTTGTGTTTCAGAGCTGGCAACTCGGCATGTAAAAATCTACTGCCAATCATTAGCGGACCGGAGTTCCGCTGTGGCGACCCCTAACCGGGAAAAGCCAAAAGACACAACAACCCATGTACATCTTGCAGTATTAATGTAAATATGGAAAATATGTTATATTTTTCCTACCTTTTTGCAAACACTCTTTAATAACATCAGCCTTGTACATTCTACTCACTGACCATTTAATTGTGACCCTCAGAAAATGATGTCAGCTTGTAGATGCAAATGATGTCAGCTTGTAGATGCCACCTTGCTGCTGCCCTGGTTATAGGTGTTTATCTGTACCAGGACTTCAGAAATTAGACTGTGAAAGAAATGAAGACTATAATCATCTCGAGAGTATAAGAAAATTTTAATTTAAGATAAATAAACATTTACAGGATAAACAGGAGCATTGTTTGCCTAATTACAATATTTTTCTAGGAAGTAAAGTGTCACTATGTGTATGGGAAAAAATCAATAATTTCAGGGAGAAAGAAGTAAAGGTAAACTGGACAGAGATGTCAGTGAGCTTTAGGAGCAATATAATCTGTACTATGCCTACCTTGGATATTATTTTATTTATTTATTTATTTATTTGCATTTGTTTACTGGGATGGTCCACTGAGCCAAAAAGTGCCCATTTTCAGTGGAGGCTTGGGGAGAAGTGCTCCACATACAAAAGAAATTTAAATACAATCACATTTTCTACATACATAGAGATATAACAACTTAAAAAAACAGAAATAGAATCATATTATAAATTTCTAGCTAGAATAACAAAGGCAGTATAGATTATATACAAAATATACAAAGTACAACATATCATCTGCTTTGAATACTGTAGAGTGAAGACAGTAAGAGATAGCTGCATAACTGTTAAGCAGAGGGGAGAAAAAAGTTAGTGAGATCAGGTGGGTATTAGCAGAATTATTCTTGATGGCAATCTTGTGTTTATACATCACCTTCAAGAGGCTTCTAGTGGTTTTACTTATATAGAAGGCTTTGCAACATGCACATAAAACTAGGTATACCACCATAGCAGAATTGCAGAAGAGCAATCATATTTTACTTGTAGATCTTTTCATGGAAGCATGAAAGGTAAATGGACACTCATGAATAAACTTGCACATCTTACAAAATCTACATTTGTAGGTATCCATGCATTGAAGTGTCTTGGTCAACAAATAGTCCTTTTCTAATAATGGCTTCAAATTAGTCTATCTTTCATTTATAAAAATAGGGGCTATTCCCACAAGTTCAATTAATTCCTTATTTCCTAAAACAATTTTCTACTTGTCAGTAAAAATTATTTAATTTTGTAAGCATCTACATAATATGGTAGTGCAAAGCTAGTTGTATTTATTTTCCTTTGTTGTTACTATTACTCTCAGAATTGATGGCCATTATAGAATTGTTACTAAGAATCAGAGGGATGGTTATAGCCCTGCCATATTTTACCTGGTTACACAAACAGGTGACAACAGTTTTACCATAACCCCTTTCTAAAAACAAAAAAAGCTTTCTGGTTGAACCTCATCATCAAATGTTAATAGCTAGGTGCCACTTAATTTACTTGTTCTTAACATATGTTGGATACCCACATATAGAATATAAATAGTTGTTAACAGCAGTGGGATTTTCTATAAATAGATGAGCAAAACACAGTACTACTTTACTTCTTTTCCATGTATACAAGTCCCTGAAGGTGCTCATTTGCCATCAAAATGCAAAAAAAAGTCAGTGGATTCATTATAGTCCTTAACATCATCCAGTTCAACATTTTTCCCAGCTACATAGAAATGTCATCAGTAAATCAAAAATCCACAGAGCTGATAGCAAATGTTGGTTGAAGACACTTTTCATTCAAAGCAAATTAAAGGTAATAGGAAGCACTTGTTCATATTTAGTTAACAAAACATATAAATAGGAGTCTATATTCTGGAGCAAAGTTTTAAATAAAGAACCTGTAAACATTCGCCTCCTGGTTGTAACAATACTGAATCCCTTTGTTTAAAATGAAGTTGAGGCCCTGTAAAATGTTGCTGTTCAGATTGTAAATCCTTCTTGTCAGTGTTGGTCCCTCCTGTAGTTCCTGCATCCTCTCTCTCTGCTGCTTGGTTGCCCTCTTGGGAGAGCCTGTATTTCCTTCCTTAAAAAGCTCTAAATTCTTCTGATTGGTGTAGATTCAAATATTGACCTTGATTTAAACTCATAGCTTTTTTCCAGCCAATTGTTGTAAGCACCTTAAGCAAGGAACATTACCAAAAGTAATTCTAGCCACTAGAAATCAATCAGAATTAGCATGGGAGGAAAAAGCAGACTGTGGTTTCTTATTGACATCAAGAACAAGGCTACTGCTATTGCCCTACGTAAGTATAGTATAGTATAGTACAGTATAGTATAGTAGGTAAATATCTCAATAAATTCACCTTTTGGGTTATGGATTATGAGTCACAAGGCTATAAGGGAGGTTATAGTGAGAGTATGCTTGACAAGAAAGAGTTGGGTTGGCAAATGCATTTCAATTCTTGTTTAAATCCTGGCATTAGTGATAGTACTAATATCAAATGTTTATTAAACTGAGACCTTTAAGACAAGTAAATATATGTTGGATCAGGATGACTGTTGTTTTTAACGTTTTAACCTTTAACTGGTCCTTTTCTGTCATGTGATTTGAAAGTTAAGAATTTATTTGTTTATTCATTCTATAACTCCAAATGAGTCTCATTTAATTCAGGAGAAAAACAGTTCAGCTGTCTTTCCTGTGAAATCCTGAAAATCCTATGTCTATTTTTTTCTTGGCTATGTTTTATGTAGTCACACACTGCTATCATCATTTTTATTTTACTTATTATATATTACAGTTACCCGCCCTAGTCTTATTTAGATTTAGATTAAGCAACTGATTATCTGTAGTTTGTATGAAATAGCAATAGAAGTTCAGTTCCCAAGGGAGATTTTTGTGCTCCTACACAGTGTGTGTGGGATACCATGACATGTCAAAGTTCGCTGCTGCATTTACCTTTAGCCTGCTATGCTTGTACAGCTGTATAACTTTCCCTTTACGGCACCAGCTGGAGATGCATCTGTTAGGAGGGGATATTGTGGCAGCATGTGAGTCAGTCTCTAGAGAACTAGGAAAATAACCAAGCCTTTTCTGTGATGGTGCACAGTCGCTGCATTGTAGTTGCTGAGAAGAGCATGGCAGG
Organism: Protopterus annectens; assembly: GCF_019279795.1. Taxonomy (NCBI): domain Eukaryota; kingdom Metazoa; phylum Chordata; order Ceratodontiformes; family Protopteridae; genus Protopterus; species Protopterus annectens. The sequence continues at coordinate 1,740,599,019 of NC_056728.1, forward strand.
AGTTTTAAATCGCAGCATCTGTGGATAAAGAAACACCTTTGTGGTGACATTATCTTTTATAGACAGATTGAATACAAGTCAGATTGGCGGATTGGAATGCAGTTGCAATTTTTCTTTGCAGGACTTATACAAAACAAAAATAGTCTTGGCAATTTTCAGATCCTCCAGAGGAAGTATTGATTGTCAGCTAAGGCTAACTGGAGATATTGCCAGATTCTAAGTGTAGTCAATAAATCTGTCCCTTTCAATGTTAGTAGTGAAAAGTGTTCCTGACAAACAGTACAAGGCAATGCCAATCAAAGCCTTACATTATGCTCTATCAGACATATATCCAAATATCAAAAATGCATCACAGCAAATGGCAGCTGATAACTGGCTGCTCAATAGACTATTAAAAAGTAAAACAAAAAAGTAAAATTTTCTTTTGTGGGTTGGGGGGTCTGCACCCCATACCCTTTGTTAATTTTATATATAAATATATATATATATATATATATATATATATGGGTTCAGGCACCTAGGCAGGGAGACATTTCCCTGTGGTACATTTGACTGGGGACACATGGCTGAAGTGACATTCAGCTGCAGAGAAATATGGTTGTTTGCAAATTCCCTGTGGGCAAAGAGAAGCACACACTACCATACTCACAGCTTTAATAACCAAATGCATGGCGGCAGAAGAAGTAATGAGTGTTGTGCTCAGTGTACAGCAAATGCTTATGTAACTACAACATGTAGAAGTGTGCTACAGCATGCAGGAAATCTTGCAGGCTACTGTAGTCACATTTATGCTCCAGTACGAATTGTAGGCAATGTTCCCTAGACACTGTGAAGGGGGTAGTGGTCCACACACTCCAGTTATAAAGGCACTGCCCATTGTGCCCTGCATTTTTACTGCCACTGACATGCCCTCTGGCCAGCCTGCTGCTGATGCCTGCCATATTGCCTGCTGTCTCATGTTCACTTGGGGACCATGGACAATGTTTACCCCCTGTGCATTTGGTTATTAAAGCTGTGAGTATGGCAGTGTGTGCTTCTCTTTGCCTACAGGGAATTTGCAAACAGCCATATTTCTCTGCAGCTGAATGTCACTTCAGCCAAGTGTCCCCAGTTAAATGTATCACAGGGAAATGTCTCGCTGCCTAGGTGCCTGAACCCAAATATGTACACCTCTCACATACTGAATCATTGTGAGGTAACAATGAAGAGGCTTCATTAAGCATGAGGCAGTTACTACACTAGCTCAAGATATCAAATGATATCAGGATGGCTAAAGAAGGGGAAACAGCTGACTGAGATTCCATACTGTCCAGGGTATGATGAGGATACATACAGGATGAAGGGGTTTAGGACTGATTAAGAAGAAGAGACCTCAAAGGGCCCGGAAAAGGGGATAAACTAGGATACGGCTAAAGATAAAAGAATGAGCTGTAACTACTATAGCAGTCGCAATATGCAAAAAGAACTGTAAAAGTGATATACTACGTAGAGTCGATAAGGAAGTCAGTATCAGTGGCAAATTCAAATAAATAGCTTCACCCAATAGGCTGATGTGGTTTCTATCTAGCCAGTAAAACAAAGAACATTGGGTAGTTATCCCAATGGACCCGGATGCAGTAACTGTAATAGCTACAGATAATGTAAATGAGTAGTTTCAAGTGCAGTAACAGTATGGCAGTCAGGTAATAAAGGTGCGTTACACAGGTAATCTTGTACTGTCTTCTGTGATACTGTGGAGCAGTACCTATAAATACCATAACACTATAGTAATAAGAATAAGCAGAACGTCAACAATACTAATGGTCAGAAAGTAGTATGAGCAAAGACAACACTGCAGTCTTATCTAAAATAATGTGAGTAGTAATGGTAGCAAAGCAACAAGGCACAATTGTGCAGTAATATTTAAACTAAATATCACTACAGTCAGCAAATCAAAGTCAACATTTATAAAATACTAACAAGAAACAAAAGTGCAATGCTATTCATACCCAACAACACACCTGTAGAACAAAGTGCTAATTTCAGCAATGTGTACATGAGACATGGAGTTAGTAAGTTAAAAAGAGATAATTATATCCCTGTATGAAATAAGGCAATAAAAGTCACAGTAATGATATTAGGAAGTGGTCTGATCAGAGTCGGATCCACTACTAACTGACCTAGGTAACTGCCTATGGTGTGGTGGCTGGGGGGGGGTGTTGGCTTTGGGGACCAATAAAAATAAAATATTCTGTAAATAAAACAAGCTGGAAGACTTCCATAAACACAGTCTGGGTTTTATGACCTTACAGGAGACTTTCTGAACACAGGAGGACTTTAAGACCTCACACAACAATTGCCAGAAACCTCAATGTTAGGATAAATGTCATAAGGTAAAACTGCAGGAAATTTTGATTTAGGATATCAACATTGACCTCTGTGAACAAATGGAGATGCTCTGGGTGCACAGCAATATGCCAGACCAACAAGCTGAGGTACTAATTCATGGTACTGAGCAGCTAAAACAGTGAAATAAGCAATATATGCATGCGTGTGTGGGGGGGGGCTTTCTAGTTAATTTACTTTGCTCAGAGTCAAAGCTTCAGCTTTGATTATGGGGAAGTAAGTGCCTTAAACCTCCACATCAACTACCAAGTCTCCTTTAGTTTATCAGTCGATTTATTTATTTGTTTTGTTTTTATAAATCACTGAGTATGGACAGAGCAGTGGTGCAGTGGTAGAGTTGCCTCCTCACAGCAAGATGTTCTCTAGTTCAATTCTCGGCTGAAGTGCCTTCTTTGCGGAGCCTGCATGTCCTCCTTGCATTCATGTTGGTTTCCTCTGGGTGCTCTGGTTTCTTCCCACGTTTCAAACACATGCATCTGAAGCATTTCTCCCTGGGCCTTTGCTGAAAATTGGCTTTGTTCCAAGTGAGACTTTCTTGGTAAACAAATGTTAAATAAATAAATTATCAGTTGTACAGTTTTATAGTTTTGCAACAAGTTGCATACTTGCCTTTCGTGTAGAAGATTGTGGTCCATTACTCTACCTATTTTGACCATGATCTGGCCCTGGGTCTGATATGGCAATTCTGACACCGGGTAAACAGTGATCCATTACAAACAGCACAGAATGTCTGGCTCATACTTTCTAAAAAAAAGTTCTGTATATCTTATCAGCCCATATTCTGGTGGAAGAGACCTGCATTATTGATAGTGGTCTATACAGCTCTCCTCTCCAATCAATAAGCAACCTTATCACTACCCTTAAATTATAATCTCATCCCCTTTTGTAACCTTTCTCTCCTTTTCCCCTTGCTCCTAGATTACAAGACCTGACAGAATTTCAGAATAAACTGCTGTCTACTCAGATAGACCAACATTCATCTGAAGCCTTCTACCCCCCCCCCCCCGCATCAAACTGACTTGTTTGGCTCTGCATCTCATCAAAACAATAAATTGTATGTAAAGGTCTCCCAAGTATTTCTGTAAATACCTACATGTGTTAGGCTGCTCATATACCACCAAGCCATATTCCTACTCTAAACTCCATCCTTCTCTTCTTTTCTTACTCCATCCTAGTTTTCTTGATACCACCTTAACTATTATCTTAATTCTGCCCTTTCAGAGTATAGTCTGTTATTATGAATGCTAGCTATCTCTCTTAAACAGCTGATTCCCCACCTTAATTCCATTTCACTTTAATTCTTTCTCTACTGATCTTGTTTTAATTCTCTGCTTCCATCTTCATTGATTGTTTTTGCTGTCCTTTCGATTTCTGGTTCTACCCGTCTGTTCACCCTTGCTCCGCTCAGGCTCACTCTGCTCCCCTACCCTACCCTCATTCCCATGCACCCCCACTTTCCTTAGATGTATATTCCTCTATCCACACTCATTTCAATCACCTATCCAATAGCATTTGCCTTTTTCCTAATCTATACTTCATTCTACTTAATTTCTTCCGCCCAATCAACTAACCAATAGCATTTGCCTATTTTCTATTCTTTACCATTCCACTTAAATCCCTCCCCTCCTATCAACATGGCTCCCTCCACATCACCTGCTCTGTTCTTACCCCTTACCACATTACTACTAGCTCTTCTAATACAGTTTTCTTCATTCAACACTTAATATTTATCAAGCCTATTTCTGCAACTAGCCACTTACACACCCAATCTAATAGCTACTCAGAAATGAATCCTAGCCTATTTTATATAACTCCACTACTCCACTCTAACATACACATCCTCCCCACAAACTCTATTTACAACTTAAGCTATACCTATTCCATTTTATTTGACCTTATCAGCTCTAAACTAACCACCTTTACTCATCAACTGTCTTATATTTTCTTAACATTAGCTCAATGCAGTGACATTCTTCCCAGCCCTGGTCCCTCTACCACCAATTCTCCTTTCATGACAAACCCCTCTAAATGCTTAACATCACTAAATGTAACTACCATTAACCTTCAAAGCATTTGCAATAAAACCTCTGCCGTATATGCCTGGTTAGTGCATAATAAAACAGACATCCTAGTTATCACGGAGACATGGCTAAAGCCCAAGATAAAAGACACAGAATTTCTCCCTCCAAACTACAGTGTAATAAGGGCTGATAGAATCAGCAAGAAAGGAGGTGATACTGTCATTCTATTCTCAAATTTTCTTAGCATTCTCCCATTTACTGGTCACATTTCACAATTACGAAATACAGAAATTTTGGTCTCCTTTCTCAAAGTTAACAACTTCAAAAATCTCTGTATCATAGTCCTATACATACCCCCAGGTGATAACATACCTATCCTAGAAGAAATACTATCCTGGGCTTCCCACACTATAAAAAGACAAAACTATAATCCTAGGTGATACGAATATTAATTGGTCTAATATTTCCTCAAAATCTCCATCCACCAATATTAACCTGTTTCACTATACCCAACTAATTCCCACCCCCACTTGATATAATAACAGAACCAATGAAGGAACCATCTTACACTGAATTCTAGTCTCTGATCCAACTAAAGTTACATCAGCTGGTACTTTCCCCAACTCTATAAGTGACCACCTTCCTGCCTTCATTACCCAAACCTATCCATCTTTCACTAAAACCCATCACTTTAAACATGTCAGGAATCTTTTCAAATTCAACCCTCAAATATTCAACAATATCCTAAAAAAGATAAATTGGAATAACTTAAAAACTCTTCCCCTAGACAAAACCCTTCATTGCTTTAATACTACCTTTCTAACAGTACTAGACAGCTTTGCACCCACCCATATTAAAAGAACAAGAAATAACCATGCTCCATGGTTACTAAATCTTCAAAGGAAATAATGATAACTAGCGATAAAACCTGGAAGCTGTAGCATAAACACAAGAATAACTCAGACTTTTCAAAGTACAAACAACTTTGAAATCAGACAAGAAAGCTTGTATCCAAAGACAAGAAAGAATTTTACTTGAACCTTCAAAAAATAAATCCCACAAAAATAATCCAAAGCTTTTCTTGTCCTCCATTAATACTGTCCTAAACCCTGGCACAAAAACTAATCCTTGCCCCTGCCCAGACAAAACACCAGAACAAATAGCAAGTATCTTCAACTCCTATTTATAGACACTATAGCTAATATCACAGCCACATTTCCTCATCCTATCACCACAGCTAACTCCCTAAGTAATACTCATCTCTCACAGCTCACACAGCCCCTGCCTCCTCACTGTACTACTAGCACATTTGAACTTGAAATGGACTATACACAAACCACCACTTCCAACAAAGAAACCAGACCAGCTCAATAACAGGAACCACAAGTGATGGAAAATGTTAAATAAACACTTGACTGATGATAGTTTATCTAGGTTTCGTCTTTAATATACAGACTTCATCAGAACAGCATCACATCAAATTCACATTGGTTATATACACCCCATCCCAATTTACACATTCAAATAATCATTTATTCAATTACCAATCAAACAATTTAAATTTTTTTTAAAATATATATTAAATGCATTTGTATAAATATTGTGTGAACTCATATAAAATATGATAATTGCTACACTAAATCATATACATAAAAATGTGAGTTACGACAAATTACTGAATTCTATAAATATTATAGAATTTTTTAACAATTACTCATTAAAAAACATAAAATGTGAAATAACGTAAATGCATTCAAATATGACCATATTAATCAATCTAATATATGCTTTAATTTCAAAATAGGGGCTATACTTATGTTTTCATTAATACCAGGGAAAACAGTGGCATCTAACCTCAGTTGCCACTTCATTTCACACACATCCAAATGTACATCAAGGATGCTACCCTGACTGTCCTTCTTAATTTGTTGTATTATACAAAACTTAAACTCATGTCCCGGTATTGCCCTATATGTCTAACCAATGCACTTGTATTCCTCATATGCTTGATATCTAAAACATGCTCAATTATTCTTTCCCTTATGCTTCTACATGTTTTTCATATGCAAAAGGCAGAACAATGTACACATTTTCCTAAGTAAACTACATTTTTACCGTGACAGTCAAAGTGTCCATGAATATTAATGGACACATCTGCCACAGTAATGTTGTTGCCAGTGATTAAAATATGTTTACATGTACTACATCTTCCACACTTAAAATTCCCTTTTAATCTACTTGTTCCACTGCAGTTATTGCTAAATTGACATCCTATTTCCAATAGTTGCTTAAATGACTTTCCTTTTTTGAAAACATTTTTTGGGGATTTGCATAATTTACCCCATACATTATTGTCTAATTTTAATAGTCTCCAATTTCTCTGTATAATATCCACTATATAATCCGTATCATAATTGTATGTAGTTATAAAATAGAACTGCTCTGCCATATCCTTTCTATCCTTTCTAATATTTTTTGTTAAAATATCCACACCTACATTCGCATTACCATTGGTTCTTAATATAGCCACATAATTACCATTATTTCTTTTAAATATAATTTCATCCTTAATGGAGTCACATAATGAAACAGGATAACCCCGCCTGATAAACCTATTGTTTATGAACTCTGCCTCATTAAGAAATTCTTGATAATCATTTATCATCCTGGCAGCTCTAACCATTTGTCCTTTCACTATTGCTTTTTTCTGGTAACTAGGGTGCCAGCTCTGGTAATTCAAATATGAATTTGAAAACGTGGCTTTCCTATATATTCCAGATGTTAAACACTTTTTATCCTGGTCCACTTTTAATTTCACATCCAAATATGACAATTCAGCTTTACTAAATTCAAAAGTGAACTTAAAAAACTCCACTGTATGATGTATGTAGTGTATGAATGCTTCCATATCTTCAGAACTCCCTTCCCAAACGACAAATATGTCATCCAAAAAATGGGTATATTGCTGAATATACCTGTTATACTCACTAGTAAACACATACTCTTGTTCCCAGAAGGACATTATATAATTGGCATATATGGGGGCACAAGCAGCCCCCATAGCTACCCCCAGTAACCTGTTTGTAATAATGACCTTCAAAAAATATAAAATTGTTTTTTAACACTATTTCCATGAGTGTAACAAATACATTAATATGCTCTTGCTCATATATACCGGTTTTTACCAACTGAATTTCCAGCCATTCCAATCCAATATCATTAGGAATGACTGAAAATAAGTTACAGACATCAGTACTAAGAAGAATAGTGTGTTCATTTATTTTAAACTGAATTTAACTTATCTAAAAAGTGCCAGGAGTCTTTAGTTATATATTCAAATTTATTTAAACCTCTTTGCAAATGGTAGTCTAAATACTTACTAATGAAACATATTTTGCTCCTTTTGCCGTCAACTATGGGTCTAAACTTAACGTCATTTAACCCTTTATGCAATTTTGGTAAGCCAAATATATTGCTAACCATAGGATAATCATTTTTCAAATAATTGTATTCCATTTAATCTATCTGTCCCTGAAATAATAAATCATCTATCATGAGGTCTATTTTTAAGTATGCTATATGAATTTCATTTAAATTACTTTCATCATACGTACCATTATTCAACATATTAAACATATGATCAATGTAATCATTCCTATCCATTATTACCATACCATTACCTTTATCTGGCTTCATAAATCTAAGACCCCTGTCACTTGTTAGATTTTTTAGTAGTTTTTCTTCTTCTTTGCTTAAATTGTTAATGCCAAATTCATCTGTGGGTTTTTTTCTTTTTCTCATATGTTCCCTTATATCTAATTCACATGCCTTTTCAAAAAGGGCTACCGTGGCATTAGGAGGAGGATTAAATTTGCTTGGTTTTCTTAATACATTCACATTTTGCACTTGGTCATGCATAAACCACATCTTAATATTCATTTTACGCATTAACATTCTTAAATCTATCGAAACATCCATTAAATTCCCTCTTCTGCCTGGAATAAACGTAAAGCCCTTTGACAATAATTCCGCATACTCCACCCCAAACTCTTTACTAGAGTAATTGTATACATTGTAATCACCAAATACATTAGATATTATAAATGGATGACTAAGTATTGTAAAATTTTTTGCCCCTTGTATGACATCATTGAGATCGACACATTTAACAATTAAACATTATCAGTCATGCTAACTAAATTTGCAATAGTTGTTTCCGTATTCATTTTATCAGTTATTAGACAGTTGTCATTGGACAACCAAAAATCAATTTCATTTAAACAACTATCATTAGCGTCCACCATGTCAAAACATACATGTTCTTGATAGCTACCAGTCTCATTTAATGTTCCACTTTCGTTACTGTTCGCATGTGGACTGCAACAATTTAATAACCCAAATTCTGCAACTTCATCATTAACTAAGTTCAAAGGAAATTCAGCCACCATATGCACACTTACTTGTAATAGTGGATCAGTCACTTCCCCTACTTCCATCCCACTTGATGGCTGCCGCGGAATTTTTATTGGTGATTCCACGTTTTTGGCCTCGCTCCTTGCTGCATATATGCCTGATTCTCATCCCTTCTCTGCTGCTGCCCATTCTAGGGTTTACCTAGGTTTACCTAGGTAAACTATCATCAGTCAAGTGTTTATTTAACATTTTCCTACTTGCACATTTGGCCAAACTACTACCTGGACCCTTTCTCCCTCATTTACCTATACAAACGTAGCTAAACCAAATTACTGGCCAGAATTCAATCTTTTTACTGTTCCTACAGCATATATAAAAAAAACTTCTACTGAAATTAAAGCTCAGCTCAAATGCAGCAGATAGTATACCTGCAGAATACCTAAAAATAGCTGCAAACTCTGTTACTTACCCCATTAGCATTCTCATCAATAGTTCCATCCAAGAATCCAATGCCCTCAACCTCTGGAAAAAAGCAAACATATTACCTCTCCACAAAGGGTTTACCTCAACAGATATTTACAACTTCCTCCCTATTGCTATTCTATACCCCATTTCAAACTCTTAGAAAAATATGTACACACTCAGCTTCTACAATTCTTTCTCAAAAATCAAATCCTTTCTGTAACTCAGCATGGTTTCAGACCTGGTCATAGTACTTTAACTGCACTAATATATTTTATGGACCTAGTTAATAGAGACCATGACTCAGGGAAAATTGTCTCTACATTATTTCTGGATTTGTCTAAAGCCTTTGATACTGTTTTTCACAGACTCTTCCTTTCTCAATGTTCTAACATTGGACTATCTAGTTCATCTCTAAAGTGGTTCAAAAGCTATCTGACAGAGAACATGCTGTAAAATGGCAACACTTTATATCCCCATATATCCATAACCCCAGTGGTGTTCCCTCAGGCTCCATATTAAGACCTCCACTGTTTAATACTTTCATCAACAACCTCCACCTTTCATTCCGACAATGGTCAGTATGCAGACGATTCTACTATAATCTGCTCTTCTAAAAACTCACCTGAACTACAGTGTATTACTTAACTGGCATTTACTACAGTAGAGACTTGGCTCCATAATTATCACCTGTCTTTAAACCCTAATAAAAACAAACTTATAATATTCATTCCAACGAAAAATACTCCCATTAATAAATCTCAGTTCCACATAGTCTCTCTAAACAACAGCAACATTTACTTAGTCACCCACACCAAACTGTTAGGTGTTATAATTGATGAAAACCTAAAATTTGATCTACACTTGCAAAATAACATCAGCAAAACTAACAAAAAACTGGGTCTACTCTACAGACATAAACATTTCCTCTTTCTCTCTCTTCACACAAAATAAGTACTTGCTTCTACTTATCTATTTCCTTCTCTAGTCTATGGTGCCCCCTATTAACTAACCTCCAATCCTCCCTCATATCTAAACTAGAAATATGCTACAAAAATAATATAGCCAAATTTGCAACAAACAACCACCACTCCACCCACCACTGCATCCCTCTAAAAACATTAAATTGGCTTGAATTCCCCCCACTATCTTACTTATCTTCAGTTAACCACAACACACAAATTACTTACTAAACCACAGGACTGTCCTGCCTTAAAATCATTGTTCTCTCATTATAACCCAAAAATGTCTCTAAGACTAAAAAGACAACACCTCCTCCAAATTCAAAATTCAAAAGCCTAAATTACCTGCTGGTCAACTACTATACTCCTGGGTAATAGCTAAAACCTGGAACAGACTTCCCTCAGGTATTCACACTATGCAACGTGCACCCTCCTTTAAAATTACCCTACACACATACCTCTATTACAAATAGATATGCAACTGCACTAAGCCTCCTCCAGCCATTGCCTAGATCTTAGGGCCTTTCTACTACTTCCTTTTTCCTTTTTACTTACATATTTCTATTACTACTTATGACATTCTGTCCCATTCTCCATCTCTATTTATCCTATTCTTTCTACTTCTACTTTTGTCACTCATAACTTCCTACATGTTTCTTCTCATATTCTGTCACTTATTTTCTTACACACTATAACTGCTGTAGCCTCTAAATGTCTTTCCCTGTTTGAAATCTCAGTTCATTTCTGTAGACTTAGCTTCTTATTTTCACCCATAATACTATATGTGCTTAGTTGTATTACATTATAATTTAGTTTTATTATGTGTAGCTAGTTTTTTTGTACATAATTCATTTATATTTCCCATACTTCTATGTCAACTTTATTAAGTTTTATTAAGTGTGTATCAAGTGTTGTATAGACTCTTAACTGCTTTACTTTTTAGAAATCTTTTCCTGCATTGGTCCTGTATATATATTCAAATGTATACATTGTTGTACTATTTATTCTATTGTGTTTCATGTGGAGAATTTCTCCCCGGGCCTCCACTGAAAACAGGTTTCTGTTTGGCCCAGTGGACTTTCCTGGTAAACAAATGACAATAAATAAATAAATAAACAAAGTATCGGCCATATAAATGCCTGTTTTGTTGTTGCTTAACAGAACAAAGTCTAATTTATTGAAACACCTAAAATTGGAGCAAAAGATGAAACAATGCATATACATATCTGTGTATATCCACTGTAATATATTAACTGCCTAAAGTGCATTATGGGTTATGATTAAAAGGTCTGCATTTTTATAAAGTGTTTTTTTTTTCTTTTTGTGATACAGTGTTTCACCCATTATGAAGAAATTAAACATTACAATTTTCAAATTCTTGGCACTATTATAGAAGAAGAGGCAATATATAATGCAGCTACAAAGAAGGATAAAATACTAGCAAGGAGATATCAAAATAAAATGCTTGTACTATGCTTACAAGGAAATATTTTATTCAAAACAGGACATAGCAAAGATATTGTAAAGGGGCAGGTAGTTGTGAAGATATGAATAGGCTTTCAACAGACTATGTGATGCAGGTTATTTAAACAGTGATGGATACCTTTTTAAAATATGGAAGAAGTGGGACATTAGAAGACTCTAGTAAAAGTCTATTGGAGGACATTCAAATTATTCTTGGGGCAGTAGGACAAAAAATGCAAGCAAATGAAAGCTCTGAATTTTAAATGCTAGCTTTCATTTGCTTTTAGAGAAACAAAACATTCTTCTTCCATAAATTAATTCAAGACTCATGGTGTGGACAGACATACCCTAGAATTCAGAAACTTTTGGCACATTGTGGATAGCAATTGTGCATGATGGGTGGCCACATGCAAGGCTGTGTGTGACTCAGAGACACACTGAGCAAGAGCAAGAGAATATAGCTGTGTGTATTGCATGCTAATGGTGGTGTAATGACATGGCAATGAGCAAAGTTGTGAAAATGTGGGACTCTGTGGATACAAATGAATGTAAACAATGTGGCAGAATGATTCAGAAATAGACATAAGCCACAAATGGAAAAGCTAGCTTCAGTGAATCTGACCACTGTAACATCCTGATGTTACAGGAGGAGAATCAGGAATGATGTTAGGGTTAGCAGCAACTTCAGCTAATGTGTATATTTAACATGTTATACTCACCACTGGTATTCACTATGTTGTGCATTGTAGCCAACAGATACACCATACCTTTTGACCTCACTTAATATTTCATGCCCTTCATGTCATTGAAATTATGGATTACTATCATGTGGATAGAGTCACCATGCAAGAGATGGCTGAGATGTGTCTCTCTCATCTGCAGGCCAGTGAAAATCATAGAATACCTATCCCAGTGGATAACAAGGTACATGTGGCTTTCAGATTACTAACTACAGGGACCTTCAGGTAATCAATGGGATACAGTGGGGGGGTATCTCAGGCATCTGCCTCAAGGATATTCCACCAGTTCCTAGATGGCATGCTTCAGCATGTGGGAAGGTATATGTAGTTTCCTCATACTAGAGATGAGAGGACAGTGCCAAAACACCATGCAGGACATTTATGACATAACCCATTTCCCTGAGATACTAGGTACCATAGACTGTAGCCACATTAAAATAAAGGCTCTACCTGTTTAGCTGGGGGTGGTTTATAATACATAGGGTATAATGTACAAAATGTCTCCTGGCCTCCCAGGCTGTACCCATGACTCCCACATATGACAGATGTGCAATCTATATTAGTGGCAGCAACTGAGGGACAATCCTCCCCAAGTACATATTACTGGTGATGCTGCTTGTGCCCAGAGCCATGGTTAGTGACATCATTCAGAAATCTGTAGACCATGACAGACAATGGCTGCAACTATGCTCTGCTACAAATCGAGATCATTGTTGGACATGGGTTTGGCCTGCTGAAAGCATACATTCACTGTCTGGATTTCTCTGGTCAGGCCCTGTAATATGCCCTGGCCCTTGTACAAAGCTATTTTTAGTATATGGAATGTTACATAACATGGATGGTGCAGTGGTGCATGGACAGCACAGTGGTGCAGCAGTAGCATTGTTGCCTCACAGCAAGAGGTTCTCCTGTTCAGGTCTTGGCTGGAGTGCCTTCTGTGCGGATTGTGCATGTCCTCCCTGCGTTCATGTGGGTTTCCTCCAGGTGCTCCGGTTTCCTCCTATGTTTCAAAGACATGCATCAGGAGTGTTTCTCCTCGGGCCTCCACTGAAAATTGGCTTTGTTCCAAGTCAGACTTTTCCAGTAAAGAAATGTTAAATAAATAAATAATAAATAAATAATATGGTGAAAACAGTAGCAAGCAGGAGTATACTTACAGACTGAACATGTTCCACCATAGAAGGCAGTGGATGGTGAGTACTTGAGGAGTTAGAGGAGGAGCAGTGGCTAGCCCATAACTACTGACCAGTTTAAAGCATTTACCCACCAATAAAAGTGATGTATGCAAATCTATAACTAGACTGTACTCGCCTATGTGTAGATTGGCCACAGTATGCATCAGATGTACGCTACCCATGTAATGAAGTACAAAAGGCAGACCACAGTTATCATGATTTGCACAGGTGAGGGAAAAAGATTGTGGAGTGTCTAGCACAGGAAAATATGTGCATTCTGTTCTAATTGTAGTAAAGTTTGTGTAGTATGTGTATGATGTGGACTGGGTTGGGGCCTAGGGTAAACTGCTCTAGGAGGGGGCTCTGTCACCATGTGCATGTGTGCATGCATGTGGAAATTAGTATTGCAGTTGAATGTTTGTGCGACTGCAAGGACATAGCTTCAACAGATGTTGCAGCACTGTAAAGGGTTATTATGGACAGGTCCATGGCACCTATAGGAGAGGTAAGGGCATCAAATGCATGCAGTCATCCACAGCAGTTCCCTCTCCTTGGAGATTCACAGGTAATAACAAGTTCTTGCCTAGAAGTAGGCATGCTTTGTGAATACAAGCAAGGGGCTGTACCTGACATGAGCCCCACAGCCCTGTAGATGTCTACTTCTGACCCCATTCACCTTCACAACAGAAAATGGGTGAAATTCATGACAGTGCATGTGACTGACCAAAGCTACCTGTGCCCATGATGACATTCCATGCTGGAGGCAAAAGTGGATTGGCTATGTAACATGTCCCTGGCATGCATGTTGTGAGCACAGGGAGAGCTTAGTCATTCAAGCTGCTGATGGAATATGTCTAGGATGTTACAAATATAGGAAATACAGTCCCTCAGGTCATCTTTCATGCCCTGTAGGATACATAGTATCTCTTCAAAGACTGAGGTGTTGCTAACTATGTCTCTGTGATGGCCCTTTATATTTGCTGTGGCACAGACATTGAAGCAACTAGTTCTGCTGAGCCAGTATGCATTGCATTTATGGCCACCAGTGTGCTGACCACCACTGTCCTCACCATGATCATAAGAGCTTGAGGCAGACAATGTAACCTGTGCTGCAGGGCCAGCCCACTTTCCAGGCTAACAACCTATCTTACACTGGCTGCCTGTTTATCTAGAGAGGGTTACACATGCACAAAGGCCATGTGCACTGACTGGGGAGGAGATCTGTATTCTACATTCTCTATGTTCAACACAAACACTGTTCTAAAAACATTGAAATACTCCTGGATGGCCACAAGAGCCAAAAAACCAAGCAGGAAGATGTAGAAGAACAGAGTAAAATCCACACGATGTTAGAATAATAAAAACTTTTATTCCACGCTTTTGTAACCAAACTTCTTCAGAATAAAATGTACATTCTCAACATCACATTTAAAACAGTTTTGAAATACCTCTGCACCAATAAACAGATCTTTCCACTTGAACAATTATACAATTAATCAATAAAATTTCAAAGCTCAGGAATTTATTTCTGTGTGGAGTCTGCATGTCCTCCTGTGGTCGCGTGGGTTTCCTCCGGGTGCTCTGGTTTCCTCCCACATCCCAAAGACATGCTGTAGGTGGATTGGACACACTAAATTGTCCCTAGGCGTGAGTGTGTACGTGTGCCTTCTGTGGAAGGTTGGGCACCAGTCTGGCAACTCGACACAGTAAAACTCCACTGCCAATCATGAGCCGACGGTGATCCGCTGTGGCGACCCCTAACCAGGAAAAGCCAAAAGAAGAAGAAGATATAGACTCTACAGTCTTTCAAAAAGCATTTAATGTTGACAGCATCATTTATACCAGATTTTTTATGGTGACAAACACTGTTCTCCCGATCCATGCCAGATGTTCACTGCCATCATTGTCAGAGTCAGAATCGTCTCCCACATCAGACAATGGTATATCTACAGTGGAGGAGATGGATAGTTTCACTTATGAAGACACAAAATGAAAATATCCACAATAAGTAAGACCCATAGTATTACTTTAATCCCAGAGAAGATATGATAGGCACAGCATACTTTGGTACAATATAATAAGACAGACATTACCTTTTGCAGGTCATCTTCCACTTTGAATTCCCAATGATTCTAAGCAGCAAAGGACATGCTTTGATGATTTTCAATATATTACACAGTTAGGCAGTATGTATTTCTCATAATTCCACTAATACACATCTTCTGGACACAATGTAAGGTATAGGGTTTAATTTTTACTTTTGAAGAAAACTGGCTAGGCTTAAAATAGCCTTTAAGGGTCACTAACTTAGTTCTTCCTTAAGAGTACATATACAGCAAAATTGCACTACCTTTGCTGTGACCATTGACAAAAAAGAGTATACCAGCAAACAGCAGACAGCCTTCCTGATGCCTGCATAATTTTGTTCTAAAAGTTTCAAAGTGGCGGTACACCACAATTATAAAAGCATGCTTTTCACCATTAATGTTGAATTACTTCTTCACTTTAATAAGTTTACCCCTTGGTAACCTCTCATTTTGATTAGTAGGCCTGTTTTGGTTGTTATTCTTAGTGCAGCAGTAGCTTGCAAATGGTTGTACCACATGAAAACCTCACATTGTATGCACTGTTGTTTTTGCATTCACTGCTGCAGTTTTCTTAACATATGGGATTCCCTACCATGAAACCCAGATGCCTGGCCAGTCTACCAAAGCCTATTGTTGCTTCAAGGTACACCGCACATCACCCAAATGCTCTTCACATAGCGTAGGGCATAAAGGTGATGTTCAGGTGTACCATCATCAGAACATCTTTGCTGCCAGCCCAAAAGCTTCTTCTAACCATCAGTCTGTTTCCCTCCATCTGTTTTCTGCCAGTTTGAATGCACTTTCATTCTCTACTGAATGCCTACACCTTTTGCTGAAGTCCAAGCCATTTCAGATAAGTACCCCATTGCAGTTTTGTTTTTTTCTTGGCTTTTTTGTGCTGTTAAGGGTTAATGTCATCCAGGAAGGGTAAATGGCAGTAAAAGAGACAGGTTCCCCATAAAGATTGCCACAATAAGTGTCTTTTTTGTCTAGGCGCTTCTCCCGACCATACGTCTTGTTCAGTTTGTCAGGCATTCATCCCTAAAACCCTTCATAGTAGGCTTTCTTCCCTTTCCTTGTATCTTGAGAACCAGCATCTTAAGCTTCTTGATAAAGATACCATGGAAGTAACTTCCTACCCTGAGAGTCAACCGTTAGGGAAGAAGAAGGTGAAAAAGGTAAGACTAAAATTTTCCACTGCCCAGCCTCTGCTGAGTGTTTCTCCTGAGGTCGTTATGAACCTGGAGGCTCACCTGACTGTGTTGTGGATTTTTTCTGCCATGACCGGGTTGGAGGCTTGTAAGAATTCAGCTGGCAGCACATCCGAGGATTTGCAGGTATCCATTCTGGACATTCGGGCAGAACCAATGATGATTGTTTCCAAGGGACCTAGGGTGGTTCTGCAGAATCTAGTTAGGGAAGAAGTTCCTACTATGGTTGTTGAATGCTGTCCTTAGTCAGAGCCTTTTCAGTTTTGTAGAGTGGGTGTTCCCTTGAAAAAGAAACAAAAAACTAAAGATGTTTCTTCTGCTCTTAGGGATCCACAAAGTGAGTGGCAGGTCTTTACTCAGGGGTTATTGAATATTTTAATGTTATTAAGGCCTCTTCGGGGATTTTCTATTCCTGCTTCTCCTTGGTCTTCTACTCCCCTTAAAAGGCCTGGAGAACAGGAATCTTCTGAGGATTTACTGAATTCAGATGAAGAATCCCTGACTTATTCTACACAGATTCCTTCTCATTTAGACTATGGGTCAAATAAGGAGGACTCTAATGGTCCTGATACTCCTTTTGAGGAAATTTCCTTTGGGGGCACAATTTCAAGGATGATGGAATTGTTTTCATTGGGATTGTGCTCAGGTCTTTAATGTCCATAAGAGGTACTATGAGTTACTACAGATGGAATCTCCTAAACCTGCTGCTATCCCTCCTGTTTTGGCTGCCTTGTTGGATGCTTTTTCTAATGCATCTAAAGCACCTGATTCTCTGCCTCCTGCTCCCAAGAAACCTGATAGGTTTTATAGAGTGCCTGAGGATTGTATCTTTTTGTACAAATGTCCTGCTGCTGACCCCTCTGTGGTGTCTGTAGCCTCTGATAAGCCATCTCAATTGCTTCCTTCACCCAAGTTACTGCCTTCTGACAAGGACAGCAGAACCATGGAAAGGCTGGGCAAGAAGGTTTACACATCTGAAAAAACAGTCCACTTATTCTGTGCTGTCAAGGTCATAAGAATTTGTCCGCAAAAAGTCATGGACATTCAGAAACCATATAGCTGAAACACTTAATGTCCTTAAGGGGCCATTTGCATATATCCTATGGGTCTCTATTAAAGGAGGTTTAAGATATCACACAGTTAAAATTCTAGCTTGGCTTTGTTTTTCTTGTAGTTTTTACCTCCTATACTTGTCACTTAACTCGCCCATAATTGAGTATAACGCCCCATTCATTATGTACTGTACTAAACATCTGCAGCAATTAGAGAGACCTCCATGGTTTCTAACAAAGATTATGGGCCTCCAGCATGTACTTTATATGGACCGACTAAAGTCCCTGTCACTATACTCCATATCGTATAGACTTCTTAGGAGAGACTTATGTCTGACCTACAGAGCAACCCAAGACCCAAACCTAATGAACTTACTGCATATCCATAAATCAAATGGGGTCTATGACCACCTGTTCCAGGGACATAAATATGGCCTGCGACTTATATAGGACATGCTGGAGGGACAGATTTATCTCACAGCCACTGCCATGTCTTTGGAACAGGCTACCAATTCATGTGAAACAAAGGACCTCTATGACCCGATTCCAGCGGAACCTGGACAAGTGGATGGGGCACCGTAAATTCTTTCTGAGGATAGTGCCCATAACCCTCCCGGACATGGGCAGTCATCACTAAATGCAATCTCGGGTATTGACTAGTACTTCTTCTGTATTACATTGGGTTGAAATGGATAGGCTTAAAATGACCTCTGGGTCAATAGCTAGTAATCTTCTATGATCATATAATCTGCTACCCTAGCTTTTAGGGCTATTAATTATCATACCCATATATCTAGGCATGTGTTGGCTCTTCTTTCTCAGACCTTTCAGCTTATTTCTGAACTTCCAGACTCTGAGGGTAAAACTTCTGCTATTTCCTTGTTAGGGACTTCCTCTCAAGTGGTTCATCATTCTATCAAGTGTAGTTATGATGCAGCAGATGCCTCTTCCAGGGCTGCTGCTTTTGGTTCAGTAATGAGGAGGTATTCTTGGCTTAGGCTTCAACCTTTACCTGATTATCTGTAAAGGAACAAAGGAGACAACACCACGACTATCGAAGCCGACCATTTATTGAAAACAACAACAAAAAAATAAAAGAACTAGTGAGCGCGTTCACGTTCAACAGAACGCTTCTTCAGACTTGAAAATATGAACAGTACTCTCAGTTAAATACTTAATAGTGACCTTCATATGACCAATCAAAAACAGCAACCAGTTGAACAACATTCATTAAAAAACATATGCTTGTCATTTAAATAGATATACATTCTTAAAATAAAAACAAAATTAATATAAGGCACACATAAAAAGAGCTCAGATAAAACACTAACAGACCTGTAAAAGCACTTAAAATATTATTGTGAAAAAAAATTATACAAGTGTCATCTATTATATGTAAGGGAAGTGGAAAATGTCAAAGCAATTATATAATCCCTAACCATAAAAACTTATAATAAAGGCACTCTAAAATATATACTAATCTACTAAAATGTTAAAAACAGCTAATGCATAAGCAATCAACATGTATAAAACACTAAATCTAAGTACTAATTCTCTAAAATATTCCATTAAATTTTGAAATATTGTATAAAAAATGTGCAAAAAGTGAAATGCAACATGTGTATACTCCATGGACATATCCAAAAAGACTACTAAATAACAACCAAAATCTGAGTCTATCTAATGAGCAAAGGGTTACTCGGCTAGAAACGGTTTCAAGGAAACCTTATTATTGAGACCATGGGGTTTGTCAGGTTGTAGCTTCATAATCCATTTACCTTCTTGCTTCTCAGTATAATTTCTGATATCACCTAATCTAATTGTTTTATTAATCAATTCTATTGCAAGAAAGGCAAATTTATGGGTGGTGTCATTATTCATAACATGTTTGGCTAACGCATTGCCATCGTCTTCTTTATTGATGCCGTATATGTGTTCCCTAACCCATTCTCTTAAGGTTCTATTAGTTTTGCCAACATAAAAAGAGGTGCATTTCTGACATTCAAGTCTGAAGGAGCATTCTGTTGAATGTGAACATGCTCACTAGTTCTTTTTTTTGTTGTTGCTGTTTTCAGTAAATGGTTAGCTTTGATAGTCGTGGTGTTGCCTCTTGTGTTCCTTTACAGATTTTGCTATTTGTTCCTTAGAGGCACTTTACCCTTGACTGTTTCACCTTGGATTTCTTTACCTGATTATATTAAAGTTAAATTGCTGGATGTTCCTCTGGATAACAAACTTTTATTTGGGGAAGCAGCTGCTGGTTTGTTTAAGACTCTTCAGGGTAAGGAGTTTAAACATGTTTGTTTCTCCTGTGCCTAAATTTCAGAAAAACTACCCTTCTAAGCCAGCCTTTGTACAGAGGCAATCTCACCCTTCTGCTAAAGGTAAAAAGGGTGGAAAACAGGCTCCTCTTGCTAAGACTACAATAATAAGTCTGGAATAAAAGTATTCTGCATGCACCAAAATATGAAATGAATGAGAGAACCACTACAAAAGTGTGTAATGTAATTAATAAAGGTATAATTCCTGGACTGTGTCCGTGTCACTTTCTTTGATATGCTGTTGTACCCTTGCATTATGGAAATAGTACAGTTGTATTAAGTGCTGTCAATCCACACTTGTGTAGGTCCATATAAAGTGGATGAAGGGAATGCCAGTAGCTCTTAAGCATATACACAGTCCTCAACTGTTGGTTCATGGCTAGCATGTGCAGGTTAATCTGGCACATGAGTAGCTTGTGAATGTGTTCCCCACAAATGTCAGTGTGCTGCTAGAAATGTAGGGGTCTGTTTAAATGTAGCTGATAATGTCACATGAAGATAGCCAGATATGTAGATATATGAATATAAATTAAATATATAAATACGTAGCAGTAACATCTGCATCTTGAACAGTTTGTATGTCAGATACAGGTCAGGTATATAAACAACTATCAAAACCCATTTCAAAATTTAATGGACACTGCCTAGTGTAATAATACATGTAGGGGATATATGCCTGCAGTCAGTAGGAATGTAGAGTAAAATTATAAGTATATATAAGTTGTTAATGGAGTGATCTTTTTACACCCTACTTTATGGTCAATAATAATGGCATTCCACACCTAAATGGGTATGTGTAATCTGACAAACTTTGTTGGGACATATGTCCTATTAGTTTATAAATATCTGCATGTACTTTGATGCATGTGCCCTGTTCACATACCACAATCTTGGTGGCCTGTTGCCACCAATCAACCCTGCATGCTGTTGGAATGTCCACTGTTGTTCTAAATATGCATGTGTTATGCTTGCTGTTCAACTGTTGGAATTCTTGTGTGTTGGGTTAATGGGAATACTACTGCATGCTGTTACAACTAATTTGGAATGCTGTTGTCTGTTACTAACCAATATTGTCAATAAATCCTGCTAAAAATAGAACATATGGGAAGGCCGCTCCCAGTGGACCCTCCTCTCCCACCTCAGCTGGTGATGGCACCTGGCACCAGCATGTCCGGTGCCCAGCCCGGGACCTCCTCCTCCAGTGGCCATGTGCCTCCTTTGGGTGGAAGCACTGAAGGGGATGGGGCTCATCCCCCATGCAAGCGTGGCCGGAGGAGGGCCACCTATCACCCTCCGAATGGTTCGGGCTGTGGTGCGTAGGGAGATCAAGTGTACAGCCGCTGATCCTCCACTCCAGCTCGAGGCAAGAGTGGAGCGACTCACTGGTGAGCCTGCCCCTCCTATGCAGCCCCCAGCACAGCCACCCTCTGGGCTGTGAAGGTGCAGTGGTGACTGCCCATGGGTGGGAATGTCAGTTCCACTGTTGCCATCTGTGGGCTCATGGGCTTGCGATTTCCAAACATCCTTCCCCATCAGTGGTGTTCACCCACCCCATGTGTCATATTCCACCTCTGTATGCATCTTGTTTGTCTTGTCTGTTTACCTCCCCAACCTACCTCCCCAAATATACCTACTTCCCCTACCCCACATACCATTCTCACCTGAAAAAAAAAGGGCAATCTGCTCCCACAAAAAAATTACGCCACATACATAGCTGCCCAATTTGCACACATGTCTGCTGGACACATAAACTGAAATTTAATTGGCAGTACAACATATTTTGTTGTCCTCACCCCTCTCTCAGGGGTGGGATGTTTCAAAACTCCATCCAAATTATTAGTATATGCACAGCTGTTGCTGTTAAAGAAATGGGCGGCTATGGACCTTCCCTACACCTGTCCTGCACATCCCGAGCTGTTTTCCCTCTTGTCTTTCCCTCTTTGTGCCCCTTTTTCACCACTTTCCTATCTCCCAATTTTCTTTTCTTTTCTTTCAAAGAAATGAGCGCAGGGGTTAGCGAGAGTAAGCACTTTTAAGCAGTAGTTAGCAGGTTTGCGCGAGTATGCGCTTGTGTGCGCTTAGCTAAGTATTGCTAAGCATCATGCAAACTTGCGCAAACCCGCTTACAACTGCTTAAAAGTGCCTTTGTCACTCTGCATGGCAGGGCCCTTGTCCTGCTGAGCAGCAAAATAAAACACCTCTGTCAGTCTCGAACCCAGGACCTTGGATACACTACACTGCATGAAGTACCACTAAGCCACAGTAGACATACAACAAGTTGGTGCTGTAATAAATATATCATGCATTACAATGAGTGAATGTAAAGGGAAAATAGGAATGCCATAACACATATCTTGTTCTGTGGATCTTTACCAGCAGTTGTTGTGGAATTGCATGACATGACTGTGAAAAGAGAACCAGCCATTCTAGCAGGAAATAATGTTACAGTAGCACTTTACAAACCCCACACAGTATCAGAGCAGGATAAACACTGGCATATTTGAATAGGGCAGAGGCCATACTTCCCAACTGTGACTGCTTGTCAGGGATGTCCCTGATTCGTAAACAAATGTTAGCTGTGTCCCTCTGAATTCCACTGAAAAGTACTGATGTTAGACAGAAAAGTGGAGAATTACACTTAATGAATAATGTCAATAAGTAAGAGTATACACTGCTTGCACGTCAGAAATGTGTATTAATACATATGCTCTGATACTCTCACAGTCTCAACTTAATGTCTGTAATATATTACAGGTGTACCTCACTTATATGTACCTTTCCCTAAGGCAGTTCAAACATATACCTGAGTGTATCAGAGGCCTGGCAGAGGCAGAAACACACAGGCATATCAGCTTTTCTGCTGTTACACACTCTGCAAATAGCTTTGGAAGGAGTCCCACAAGCATACCCTTATGTAGGAGTACAACACAGAAATATCAAAGGATGTAGCCATGTACTGGTAGCAACCAACTGTGACAATGCCATTGTTCCAGTGCTGAAACTACCGGTGTGGTGCACAGACAAAGAATAATAGGCTAACCTCTGGCTACCATCTGGATATGTCCACAGGTGTGAGCTACGCAGACAGACTACTTGCCTTGATAGACTAACAGGTACACAGCAACCATGTATGTTCAGCAAGATAAACATCACACAATAATAAATAATGCTCTCTGTACTTCTGTACCCCTACCCAAAAGAACAATTTACCTGTGTATTCAGGCTGTACCAAGGATGTAGGTAGGCATACTCAGTACTGAAATTTGTCCAGTTGTCTTGAGCAGCCTGTGCTAATGTCAACACAAAAAAACACAAACCATTCAGAAGTGAATAAAGTAATATTTACAGTATAGTAGTTCACAAACAGTTCATGTGCCAGAAGAATACATTGTAATAACTACTTTTGTATGGCAGTTAATTGTCTAATTAGAAAAGAAAGTACATACTCCCATGTATCTTGTGTTAGCATTTGGAGGGGTGAGTAAAATTCTACACTGACAAGTGTGTACTAAAGCAGCAACATTCAGGTTTGAGTACAACATGCAAATCACTGACAACAATCCTAGCTTCAGATATAAGAAGTATACCAACCTTTTGACTGACACAACGGTGTCCACAGCAAACAAGCATGGGCCCCACTTTGGAAAGATGAAAGGGCTATGACTACCTAACTTAGCATTTCATAGCAGTGGGCTGCTATGACAGTGAGTACTGCAATTACCACACAGCAGGCTGCATGCAATTACTAAATGGTGGGCACAAATTGGTGCAGAGGCCATCACATGCACATGTGCAGATACCTAGAAAAGCAGGCTATACTTGCTGTCCACACATGTAATAATATCATTGCAGCAACAGAGAGAGAGAGAGAGACAAGAGTGAGAGAGAGACAGAGACACAGACAAAAACAAAGAAACAGAAACAGACAGACACAGAAAAAGAAAGAGCAACAGCAACAGAGAAAACCCACCCAAAAAAATTATTTCCTTTAAAAACAGATGGAACAGAGAAATACAAAGGAAAGGTATGCAACACATATGTATTTGCTGGCATGTAGTAGATGTTTTTGAAGAGTAGTCTACATACTGTAATCATCCATATGTGGCAGCAGTATGTATCTATATGTATCTGTACATGTGCATAGGGCAAGGGACATACTGCAACAGTTTGTGAAGGGTGTGTGTGTGTGTATATATATATATATATATATATATATATATATATATATATATATATATATATATATATATTGTTGAAGGTTGTTATGTGCGTATTTCTATGTAGGTTGTAGTGTGTGGCAAAGAAAACAGCATGCAGTGCTGGTATATGACATGTGGTGGTTAAACGCTGTGGGTATGATTTGTCATTTTTGCAGTGTTGCAGCCAGTGAGGCCTGCTAAAGCTACATGGGCTGAGGACACCTTCAATGCATTCTGCACAACACTGTGCAATATTATTACATAACTGTATATCTCACAACTGTCGCATAATTAATATTCCCACCATGAAAAGTGGACTGTATATGTGCCTATATGTACATCTATATGTACAGCAATGGATGTTTATATGTATTATGTGTGTATGTATGTGTATATATATATATATATATATATATATATATATATATATATATATATATATATATATATAGAGAGAGAGAGAGAGAGAGACATGGGGTCATACTTACTGCAACAGGTGCCTGGTGACCAAGGCATGGACTGAAGCTCAGTGTTGACACTGCAGTGCCATCCCTTCTTGCCAAAACACTGTAACCATTAACTACCACATAGGTGGTAGTCTACCTAACGCCGAAGGTGTGATAAGGGAACATGGGACACAGGTGGACAGTAGCCTCTCCTTTGATAATCACAGTGCCACACTAGTCATGTAATCTGTCTATGTGGTACACATCATCACAAAAGGTGTGTCATCTAGGGAAATATAGATCAGTGTTCCCCTCTTCTCATCACACTGAAAACCCATTATAGCGTACAATGCCCCATATGGTATGTACCTCACATGACAATTACAGCAACTGGAAAGGCCACAGACATACCTCACAAAGAGTAATACCGGTCTCAAACAGATGCCCTATGCAGACCGACTCACAAAACCACAGCCAGACTGTGTTGCATGCCGCCTACCCAGAGGTGACTTCTGCCTAACATACAGAGCTATGTCACACCCATAGCTGTTGGACATCCTCCACGTAAACATATTACAATCCCTCCGAGATACACACTCTAGGGCCCTAAACATTGTCAGCTCATTAAACAGCACATGCTGGAGGGATAGATTCCCATCTCAGAGACATGCCATACTCTGGAACAAACCACCTATCAATAGCAAACAAAGCTCCTCATTAGCAGTTGTCATAAATACTCCTGATGATTGGTTGGGAGATAGGAAATACACCCCGGGAATCACCTCTTTGGCTCTGGTTGACAGGGGCAAGTGAAATTAAATTACATGTGTGTCAAAGGCCAGGGTAACATATGGCTAGGCTGCTGTAGGCCCTAGGGCCAATAGCGTATTACCTACCTATGACACGATGCACACGCACACATGTACTTAGTGCAATAATTTCTATGTGAGGTTGACTGAGTGTGATGGTGAATGTGTTGGTGAATGTGTGCAAGGTCTGTAAAGGTGTGATATCTTAGTGTGAAAATGTTTCTGTCATGGTAGTTTGTGTCCTAGCTGTGATCCCATCAAAAGATGTGTATGCTATTGCTAGGCAGGAAAAGTAGTATGGCATACAGTGTGACATAGTCCCTTGTTGTCGACTGTGGTGTGCCACTGCAGGCTAAAGCAATACATGTATGCTTAGTGAGTGGTACTGCTGGTGAATCCAACTCCCATATGAACTGTAGTACTACCTGAAGCTGTAGGCCTAAACAGTACAGTATGGTGTATGTTCACATTGCTTGGAAACACTGTTTTGTGTGTTCCCTGTAGTCCTCACAGATTACAAACCTCAGGCATAAGGTTTTGTAAGTAGTGACACACAGTACTGTATGGTACACAGGTAAAGCTCATCTGAGTTGGCATGCATTTGTGTGTTGTATGTATGCCTGATGTGTGTGTAATTATGCCTGTACCATGCCCTCAATCATATGTGTGTTACAGGGTATACGTGTGTATCTAGCAACATGTATAGTCTAGTACAGCAGTATGCCACCTATATTAACAACTGTGCACATATGTTAGGCAGGGGTTTGGCATCAATGACTAGGGTGGTATACTGGTAATACTGTAACTGTACTTTACATTCATTGCAATGGATGACATATTTCTTTATGCATTAGCTTGATATATACCTCCTGTGGCTAGGTGGTGCATTGTGTCACATACAGTGTGCCATGTATTGGTGTATAGTCTTACATACTGGCTTCTCTTTGCTGCTGTGCAGAACATGATTTGATATATAGAGCATGCCAGGCACTGTCAGCCAGTTGTGGCCTGAGCAATAATATATGTTATTGAATGTGTGTATCCTCTGACAGCCAATCGGATGCTATCTATGGCAGTTAATTGATATCTGTACTTTAGAATGTTAAGTGTGCCAATTGACTTGCTCACACATATTGTTTAATTGTCATCCAGGGGCATGGCCCACCAATGCAACCTGTGTTATACAGCTGCAGGGGAACAGGAGATACACAGCAGCCTGGTGCAGCACTACACCCTGCTGTTCTCTAGAACCAGCCAGGACCAGCATGAGTAGACTGCACTGTGGCAAGATCATGTTCGTCGGGTAAATGACATAGCCATGCATAACCGGACATATGAGCAGGTAAGCCATCACTGCAGTGATTTAATTAGACATGTCCAGTGGCATGCGTCTGATATCCATAGACAACAGCTTGCCACAGGTGGTGGGGTAGCCATTCACCCCCCCCTCACCAGAGTGGAGGAGCTGCTCATAAGCATGGTGGCTCCTGGCCAACAACAGGAACAGCAACATACATGTGTCATCATGGAGTCCGGAGCCACCCAGCATGTTGACATGGAGCGTGCAGGTAACATGCCCTATCTGTAGAATACTGTTACCTGTATTGGTAGATTATGCATATGTGAGATGTGTACTGTGTGTTTAGCAGTTGTGCCACCTAGTGTTGTGCAGTACTGATATGTGGAATATAATCTGTACGCCTGTGACTGTCGACTGTTGTACTACTGTAGTTTAACAAACTCACAGTAGAAATGCCAGAGTTGTGGCCACTGACAAACTGTCTCATATTCTTGTAGGTCCCTCTGGTGTGACAGCAAGGCAGCCGGTGGATGCTGGTGAGTGTGTTATAAATGTAATACTGCTAATGAAATGTGCATGTCATAGGTGAGGTGTAGGCCATGTACACGTAACACACCTATGCATAATGCATGCTGTGCATGTTTGCTGTGAGACTATGCACATCTCAGTAATGTCAGTAGCTGCCTCAATCACATGCAATACACAGAGCATCACACACAATTGTGGCAACACCATGCTGAACATTGGATAGGCATAGTTGATACACATGTACACAAAATACACAACTTTGTCATACGCAGTACACCTTAACATGCTACACATGCCGTATCCAGACACCCGCTGTAAGGTCACACTTCAGTATCCCACATGTCATCCACACAGCACACATAATATACCTGAGGGGTAGAGGCCTATCATGGGGCTGTGTGACACTCTTCAACACATAACACATTCATGTTAGGCAATGCTCCCTATTGGGCAAATTACAAACCCATGTAACAAGTGGCTGTGCAATTGTGAATGTAGCCACGGTACTGCAGTTCAGATACAGCATGCTAAGTGGCTGTCTGGCACACATTAGTAGCCTTGAGTGACCACATGATGCATGATGGTGATGGTTCATGGTACTACACCCCATCCAGTTACAGTGACCACCGTACTACACATAGCAGTCATTGCTATGCACCTCAATGCTGTGTGTGTGTGCAAACATATGCACCTATACACAATATGCATAGCAATGACCATTTGTACAAAGTGACACATATATGTCTTGTAATGCTATTGAGTGTATAGGACACATGACACAGATTGGGTATGTGTGATGTTCAATGTTGCAGTCATGTTGTAGCATGCCATGTCATGGCTGGCACTGGCATGTCCACAATATGTCCTACACTCACCATAACCACTGTACAATGGCCATGTTGAGCAATGGTATTCCATCACGTATACATTGACCACTCATCCTGTGTGTATTCATAGCATGCATGTGATAAACCTGTGTCCACAATTATCTGCTACAGACACTGCAATCAGAAATGGATATCTATGTGACACACAGATACACATCCAGCCATGGTATGTATACCTGTGAGTGATGGTGCACAGGACATCACAGACCTTTTAATACTTGCACAGCAATGTTGTGTCCATGTACATATTGCATTCCAGGGTGAGGCCAATCACTGAATAACAACACACATGCATCAAAGCCATGTATACTGTTAATAACAAGGGCTGTCTACACTCACACTGGATGGTCTTGAGCAACAAATATTCTGCATGCTGACACGTGTGATATGACTGTTTGCCTTGTGATACTGTAACCCACCTTAAACCACTATTGAGTATGTTTTGGATTGCTGGTGGTGTGTGTGGGTATCTGCTGTAGTGAGGAGTGTATTTATGTGCATGTGTGCATGAGTGCATGTGTTCATGTGTTCATGTGCGCATGTGTGCATGTGTTCATGTGTGCATGTGTTCATGTGTGCATGTTTTCATGTGTGCATGTGTGCATGTGTTCATGTGTGCATGTGTTCATGTGTTCATGAGTGCATTTGTTCATGTGTTCATGTGTTCATGTGTTCATGTGTGCATGTGTGCATGTGTTAATGTGTGCATGTGTTCATGTGTGCATGTGTGCCAACATCATGTACAGGTCATAAAGTGTGTTTCCTGTCTTCCTCCTACAGGTGCTGTGTTAGGGCTGGTTCACTGCAGCAGGGAAACTGATGTCACTGAGCCACATAGTGATAATGAAGATAGGTGTGTGGAGGCACAGGCATGTTTGCCAGGGTCTGTCGTTGGGCCACCAATTGACAGTACACAGCTGTCCACCCCATCCATGCACACAGTCATACGGCCAATACATCCATCACCAATGCCCATAGCTGAGGGACAGCATACAGTTGGCATTTGCCAGGACAGTGTGGTATCTATGGCACATGCATCCCAACACAGCAGCCATACCCAGATATATGGAAGGGTACCACATAGGCAGATGTCCTGGGGTTCTCGTAGGAGCACTGCTGCTCATCATGCCACTGGCAGATGTGCCACAGGTCTGACAACATCACGCATGTTCCAGGCTGTCATGGAGACACAGGCACTTATAGAATGGTACACCAGACAGGGACTAAGGGCACAGAGGGCACATAACTCCGCCGTCATTGACAGTATCCATGATCTAGCAGGTGCCATCTGTCATTACACCGAGGACACTGATAGATATTGGGGAGAGACATTAGATATCCTCCGCAATGTCATGTCCATGTGTCAGGACAGTGCGGGACAGTTGAGACATGTACGTGGACATATGCCAGCAACATTAGCAGCTGGCAGTCACCGCGGACGTTCCTCAAGCCACAGCCACTCCCGTAGTGCCAGTACCAGCCCCAGCAATGTTGGGGTGGGCTGTCCATAGAACGGCCTAGAAGAGCACGTTGGTCTGGACAGTCCTAGCAGTGACCTGTGTCCAGTGTACATCCATCCACCTCTGGGGATAGTACCCAGTCTGGCCTAGTACCTGATAGTGTCAGTAGCACCCCTGCCAGGCACAGGT
This sequence comes from Protopterus annectens, assembly GCF_019279795.1. Lineage (NCBI taxonomy): Eukaryota > Metazoa > Chordata > Ceratodontiformes > Protopteridae > Protopterus > Protopterus annectens. The sequence continues at coordinate 1,740,629,130 of NC_056728.1, forward strand.
ACCATATCCGTGGCCAGAGACGGTGATCTGTAAAGCCTCGCAGGTACAGTCTGTGACTGTCCCACAAATACCTGTATATGGCAGCCACATGGTGGAACTGTGTGCATGCAGACACACACACATACTGCAGACACCTAGGGCTAACACATACCCACACACATTACAACAACATTGGCCCATTCCAATATTCATGGCCCTCACACACACACACACACACACACACACACACACACACACACACACACACACATACATGTCAAGTGGATGGCTCACTGTAGGCATCTGGTAAACCAACAACACACCCTGTGCATATGATGAAACCTGTGCCTCCTCCTGTCATCTGTAACATCGATGTAGGAACAGGCTACCATGGTGCCGATGCACAGGGTGTCTATATAGCAGTATAGCAATGCTAGCATGTTGTCAGCTGTAGAGTGTAATGATATGCTTGAAGGTGTAGCTGAGCAGGCATGATGCATTAAAGCTATGATTGTCATTGTAGTGTTGTTTACACCAGTGTTGGTTCCAATTGTGTATTGTCTGGCCACGTGCCACTTGGCTGATGTGTGCAGTATTGGCAGCATGTGTTAGAGAGTGGACAGTATGTGTGGGATGTGTGTAGCACAGATCTGCAGGTGTACAGTTGTGAACATGGTGGAGGTGCACTGTCATGTACATGCATAGTGAACACATGGCCAGGGTGACATGCTCTGTATTACACAGTAACACTCCATAGTTTCTATTGGTGGCCAGTATGCATTGTACTACACACATTCTGGAACCTGACTACACATGTGTGTATGACATGGTTTGACACTATGCTGTGGGTGATAATGTTACTATCTGTCACTGTTTTGCATTCTTGTAGTATACATCACTTCCACAGCCTGACCACGACCAATCGTTAGATGATGTCTTGACAACTGACACACAGATGTAGGACACACAGCAACATTTGGATCCTTCAGGTACTATACTATGCCAGTAACCACTGGTATTCACCTGCACCCATTACTGACACCAGTCCTGGTTGGCATATAGCTCTCTTATGTACAAGCAATCACAGTAGGGATATATCCGTCCATGTCTGGTAATGCATACTGTGGCCTATAATGCATTCTCCAGATGACACACACATCCTGCACAAGGGTATCATACAGACAGATGCCTGTCGTTAAACCCATGCTGGAAAGCTATAAGCCAAACTAAGCATAGTCATCCACCTTTACGGAACATATTATCCCCACAGTACCACATAGGTAGTAGCCAACAACATGATGAACAGGTACCAATGTGTACATGCAACCAATTGTTACATCATCTGTCCTTTGTTAATCACATTTCCAAAGGTATTTTGAGATCCCTCGGTGGATCACATAAGCAATAAGGGGTCTGCATACATATCCACAAAGTTTGTTTAACACCTGTTATAAATAGTCATCATTGACAGACTTTTCTGCATTTGAACAGGTCTGACATATACCTCGGCCATAGACCATCACACACACATTCCAATAGGAACCGTAATGACTTTGTGTGACACAGATGACCTAGGCCATGGATCACTGCAGTGGCTGGGCTTGTCACAAACATACAGATGTGACCTAAGGTCTAGGAAGCAGCAGCACAGTCTGGTAAGAATGACAGCTGTGTTCTTGGAGAAAGCAGGGTTCCCACACATGCAATCATTGAGGTAACATGCACGTATATGTATTTGCCACACAGCTACCTCACATGTGCAATGCATACTGATATGTCATACAGTAGTAAAAGCAAAACCCACAACACATTGACCAACAGTGTCACACATATACAGCACACACACTCACCAAGTGCAGGATTCAAACCCCTACCTAACTAGTTCATGATACTAGAGGTGTACACATTAACATGACATGCTATACATATTACTGGGAGTGCTTTTTTCCACAGGTATATTTGTAGGATAGTGACATAATCAGACTTGACAAAGGTTAGTTTACCACTATTGAGGTGTTTCACTACACTCCTAAAATGTTGTTCCTTCCTAAGGAGACCACACACAAACACACACAGCTGTCCAGTGCAAGATTTAAACCCCTCTCTAACTACTTCATGATACTAGTGGAGTACTCATTAACACGACGCTCTATACATATTACTGGGAGTTCACTTTTCCACAGGTATATTTGTAGGATGGTGACATCATCAGACTTGACAAAGGTTAGTTTACCACTTTTGAGGTGTGTCATTACTCTCCTAAAAGGTTGCTCCTTCCCAAGGAGACCACAAACAAACATATACACACAGTTTTCCAGTGCAGGATTCAAACCCCTACCTAACTACTTCATGATACTAGAAGGAGTATGCATTAACACGACATGCTATACACATTACTGGAAGTTTTTTTTTCCACAGGTATATTTGTAGGATGGTGACGTCATCAAACTATACGAAGTAGGTTTCATTAGATGACATTAAATGGGCTACATTGAAGGAATGTCTAAACACTTTGGGCATGTGATCATCAAAGGTGAGTTTACTATCTACCTGTGTCCCCAGGGCCATAATGACTTTCTCCATACATGCTGGATTACCACCTATGTGGTAATTTGTGTGCACTTTGTTTTACCCAAAGGGGATGACTATGCATTCTTTGCCATTCAGCCTGAGGGCATTGTTTTGACACCAGCTATCTGTCTCTGTAAGACACATCTGGAGGATGTCTGTGTCAGCTGTACAGTCGATTATGGACCACAGTTACCATTTATCTGCAAACCTGTTCAGTCATACACCTGCCATGCTTCCCTGTACCTCTGAGCAGTATCTACTGAACAGGTGGGGTCCCAGGACCAAGACTTGTGTGATGCCATTTGTGACTAGCTTAGAGTTGGACATGGCACCCGCAACTATGAACGTGTGTTTGATCTGTGAGCCACTTGTCCACCCATCCTGTGACATAGCTGTTAATGTTCAAGCTGGTACACTTGTCCATGATGACAGAGTGGGGAATGGTGTAGTAAGCCCTTAGTGAGGTCCAGGTGGGCTGTGTGGACTACCTTCACCTCCATCTATGTTTATGGTAACTGTTTTAAATAACTCAACTAGGTTTGGGAGCCAGGCTGTGCTTTTAACAAGGCAAAGTTGCGTAGAGTCCAGTGTCTGGAGATCTCCAATGTCTCAGTGTCTAGGTTCCATGACAATTGGCTCAATAGCTCTGTAGACCCGGCTGAATAGACATATTGGGCAATGGTTTCCAGGTTCGGTTTTGGCACACCCTTTGTGGAGCTGGATGACTGTTAGTGTATGCCATTCTTTGGGTACATAGCCTGTGGTACACTTGAGTCTAGACAGTGAATGTAGGTAAGGGTGTAGTTCCTTATGAGCCTAGTGTAAGATGCAGCCTGGGACAACATACAGTCACATTGATGCTATGTTCTTGGCTTTGGTGAGGGCTGTCTTTACCTGCATGTCCATGACATCTGGGTCTCTGCATCCTTCTGTGATGGACACAGGCCCTGTCGGGGGTGATGGGGGGGGGGGGAGTTTACACTGAACTTGTCCCCCTGGGTGTGGGCAATCAAAGTTGGTTTGGTTTATGTCATTCTTTTTTCAGTAGCTGACAGCATATTTGGAAGTTGACACCTACATGTCTGGCATAGCAACCAAAGGCTTTGTGGTTGTTATCCTTACATTTCTTGGCTATTTGTCTTTAGATATCATCCTTGGATTATTTTATGAGTGGTCATTGTTTCTTCCTTATAATGATCAGTGATGCCTTTCCTTTAGTGAAGTTGGATCTATCATGTGTTCGTTTCCTCCTTCTCTTGCCTAGCTTATTTATGGACAACATACACCTGCTTGTTGTCCTATTTTTGGAGGAGTGCATCTTGGTTTTATTTGTGATGTCTCATTCCATGCATCCCTGTAGATGCTCATAGGATGCACTTGTGAATGTTTCTGCAAATTGCATACCATTATCCTATAGCAAGAGGTGTTCGGAACTTTCCACTTTGGTCTTGGGAAGTGTGCAGTTTGCTTTTGCAAATGTCTTCACAGTGGTTTCATTGACTGGGTGTGGGTATGGGATGTGGATGTCCAGTGTGATTACTTCATGATCTGATATTCCCAGCGAGGGGTTTATCTCTGTTGTGGAACACTGGTACCCCATGTTTGTGATGATCCTGTCCAGTATGTTGTCACCTGTAGTGGGAGTGCTGACCAGCTGTTCCAGGGTGTTAGAGTTTCTTAACTGTAGGACACATTGGGTAAAGGACGTTGTATATGAGTAATTTACACACTCAATGTTTGGGTAGTTGTAATCTTCCCATATAATGGTGTTTGATAGGACCTTTATATTTGCCATTGTTCTCCGGAATACTGAGTGAGGTTCATGAGACAAGGTACATGATCTGTAGCAGGCTACAATCTGATGGGCAGTTTTGCCCAATGTTAGTTGCACTTGCATGGTCTCCAAGGCCTCATGCTGTGCCAGTAACCTGAAGGTGTGGATATCCATAAGGTAAATGGCTACACCCCTTCCTTTTGTATTTCACTCGTGGTTTTGGGTCCAAAGGTCAGAGTGATTGTGAGTGTTTTACGTGGATCATATCCAGCAGCTCTATGTTTGACATAGCTTTGTATGTTAGGCAGTGAACACCTCTGAGTAGGCGATATGCAAGGGAGTACGGATGGAGCATTTTGCGATGGTCTGTGTATGGCATGTATTTCAGGCCACTAATGCTCTTGGTGAGGTATTGCTGCTGGCATTCCAGTTGCTGTAGTTGTATTGTGAGGTACATAGCAACAGTGGTGTTGTACTCTTTTATAGTTCTAGTGAGTGGTGAGTAGAGGGGAACACTGTCCTCTTTTATTCTGCATAAGACACATTTTGTGATGAGGTGTGCCACATAAGAGGGTTTCCTGACTACTGTGGGAATGTGCTTATCACAGTTTTATCCACTGTCTACCTGTGACCCAGGTTCTCTTGTCACACTTACAGTGTGAGTTATACTACCACCTATGTTGCGGTTCTTGGCTACAGAGATTTTAACAAAGGTGATGATAATGAACCTTTTGGCACTGAGCTACAGCCCATGGCTTGGACAACAGCCATCTGTCTCAGTGAGGCCCTTTTGTAGGATGTCCACATCTTTAGTGTTTACAATGATGGCTCCTAGTTTGCAGTCCTCTGGAAACTTCAGTAGCCATAGACCTTCCATGTTAATGTTTACTTCAGGGAAGTAGATACTACACAGCCTGGGAAGTTATCTAGTCCCATGGCTGCTGTGATACTGGCTTTGGAGAGTGTTTTTTACCTGTGCAGCCGTGATGACAGCAACTTTGCAGTCTTCCATTATAGACATGTGCTCTTTCATGGGTGAGAGGGGGTAAAGTTAACACTGATCCTATCTGCCAGGATGTTGCCAATATCAGTTGGCTCTGTACATTTAGTGCCATTGAGCTGTAACTCAGAACAGATCTGAGTGTAACCATGACTTGGATCTGTCCGTTGGGCAGACATCTCCTGCGTCGACAGTATGCAACAGAGTACAGCTTGGGTTACATTCATTCTTGTTGCATGAAGCAACTATTTGAGGCCAGTAATCCTCTTGTTAAGGTACTTCATTGGTCTTTCTAGCTGCTGAACGTGCCTAGTCAGAATCATCGCAAGTGTGTTGTGGTACTCTCTGACAGGTCTGATGACTGCTGAGTAGTGGCAAACTCCTTTGTCCTACATGCACAGACCTTGGCAATTTGTGTGAACACATAGCAGGATTTTCAGACCACTTTGTGAATGTGTTTCTGGAAGTAGAGATGACTATACACATTTGTCCATAGATCCCTTATTTATCACATCCGTATTTAGCCTAAGTGTGTGAGCATGCCCAGTATGACCTTTCAGTAACTTCCTGCCTGACATTTGCTTCAGTTCTTTAAGTGTGTGAGCATGCCCAGTATGACCTTTCAGTGTGATGCTGAATGAAACCCACTACATTTGTTGTAGTGTGTGAGCACGCACAGTATACACATTTATACTATATGTGTATGGTAAATCAAGGTGTATTTTTACAGCAGGGCTCACCTTTGTGTCATAGATCAACAGGGATCATGCTGTGCCTGCAGGGCTTCCATGAGACACTTTGCATAGACTTATCAACATTTCTACATACAGGGGGGACAGCTATTCTTTGTACATTGTTACTGTTGGTGTACATAGGATGTGGGTTTCACCTGACACTTATACACATTTGCTGTGCCTGCACTGCTATGTACAGGACACCATTACAGTCTGTACTGTTGCCTATCATACTGGCTTGAGGCATACTACTGTACTACAGATCTTAGCGTCCATTGTCACATATATTAGCTTGCGACTTCATAGCCTACACAACCCACATAACAATGCCTGGCTTGATGTTCTCTGTCTGCATAGGTGTGTGGGTGAGGTTACCCATTTGCTTCATTAGGGGCATGATACAGCATTGCTTTGTGCTTGAATTAGTGTACAATTGTCCTGCTGTGTGGGTGCCACTGTAATGCTATCATGGCTTAGTAGTTCAGTACTGTGACTATAGTGCACAGTATCCTTGGTTCAAGCCCTGTCACTGCTTTTTATTTTCATGCTGGCCAGACCAGACTGCTTAAGGAACAGTAAAGCAGTTATAGGTTCATAGGTTCATAGGTTTATACTAGGCTATCTGCCCAAGGGCATTTATAAGCCTAGCCAGAGTTTTGTGGCTTTCGCCACCCCTTTAGTTTGGAGGATACTATGCCCATTATTTTGCTGTGCCTCTGTCAAGCAGTGACACTGAGATAATCCCTGGGGTATATCTGCGATCTCCCATCCATTGGTCAAAATTTCTCTTGAACAAAGCCAGCGAGGTGCTCTGCCTCACATGTACTGGGATTTTGTTCCACAGCATAGGGAGTCTCTGGGTGATGAATCTGTCCCTCCAGCACATCCTATTAATAACCGTGTCAAGGTTTAAGTCTCCCGCCCTTGTAGTTCTGAAGGATCTAGATTTTTTGAGGTGAAGCATGTTCATCAATTCTGGGTTGGACATGGCCTTGTATGTCAGGCACAGGTCACCTCTGAGCAGACGGTAAGCGACTGAGTAGAGCTAAAGTTCCTTCAGTCGGGCAGCATAGGGCATATTTTTGAGACCCTCTATCCTTTTGGTGAGGAACTTTTGGGGCCTTTCCAGTTGCTGCAGGTGTCATGTCAGATACATTCCAAATGGGGCATTGTACTCAATCATTGGCCTGATGAGTGATGAGTACAAGGGGACGATGACTTCCCTTGATCTAGATGTGAATCCCTTCATGATCAGGTGGGCAATGTAGAAGGTCTTCCTAACTACTTCAAGGGTGTTTTCCCTTTTAAGGATTTTGCTCTATCTTGTAGTAGCTTCCTCCTTTTGTTGTAGAGCTTGTTTATGGCTGGGGTCCACCAAACTGGACGCTTGCCTTTGGTACAAAGAGTCTTTTGTTTTGTTTGGGATTGCCTGATCCATGCAGTCCTGTAGGTGCTGGTAGAAGGCATTTGTAAGTAATTCAGCGGCTTGAGTAATGGTTTCCGCAGTCTTGGGGGCCTTAAGAGAGACCACACTAGCCTTTAGAAGTGTGAAGTCGGCTTTTGAGAAGTTCTTCACTGTGGTCTTTTTTATCTCAGGTGGGGGCGGGATGTGGACTTCCAGTGAGATTAGTTTATGGTCTGATCTCACCAGTGAAGGGTATACTTCCGGTGTTGAACATTGTGACCTCATGTTCGTGATGATGAGATCTAGTATGTTATCTCCACTTGTGGGGATAGTGACTAGTTGTTCCATGGCATTTGAGTTTATGAACTCTAGGAACCTTTGGGCTAGAGTGTTGGGGCTTGAGTAGTGATCCCAGTCTATATTCGGGTAGTTGAAATCACCTAGTATGATGGTGTTTGGAGATACATTTATCCCCTCCAGTGTTTTCAGGAAAGCTATGTGAGGTTCCTGAGATTGTGAGGGTGGCCTGTAACAAATTGCAGAGCAGTCTTGCCTATGGTTAATTGCACCTGGATGGTCTCCGATGCATCGTGCGTTGCCACCAACCTTGAGGTGTGGGTGTTCTTGATGAATATAGACACCCCCCCTCCTTTCTTGGTGTTGTCCGGATTTTGGGGCCGGAACGCATGATATGAGGTAAAGCCTGATAGTGCCGGGGTGCTCTCGGGAGCCTTGTGAGCATGTTTAACTGACTTTGCTCATCTTTGCCCGACCTTGGCCAAAATTGCACGAGCAATTTTGTTTACATATACTAGATATTGGTAAAAGCTGCTTAGCACTGCTTTATATTGCTTAAAACATGGCAATCATGCCTCAGGTGGTGCTGCAGGGCTGCCTATGTTGGATGCACATACTACACTCCCTATACATGTTTGGAAACAGGTAGCGTCAAGTTAGGCATCCCTTTTATTTTATGTGCGAGTCAGAGAGAGGTATCATTTCCAGGGTTCCTACTGAACCAGTGTATGCGCTATGTGTTGCCTCTTAGCCAAGGCCAAGGCATACTGGGCATGCCTCCTTCTGCCTACTGGGGCAGGCTCAGGTTGTTCCTCGTCTGAGTCATGCTGTGCCTGTGCAGGCCTTGGCAATGGTGGGGGGCTGTTTGGCCCTGCCCCATGCTGTTCCTGCTGCAGCTGTTTTTGCAGGATCATATTGTGTAGCATGGCACATACCATGACAATTTGGGTACATGTAGTTGGTGAGTACTGCAAGGCTCCACCAGATGTGTCCAGGCACTGGAACCGTGACTTGAGCATCCCAAACACATGCTCGATTACATTTCATGTTTGTGCGTGTGCCTCATTATGGAGTTCTTGTTCAGGTGTGTGTGCATTTCTGATGGGTGCCATCAGCCACAGCTCCAGTGCATATCCAGCATCCCCCACTAGGTGACCGTCAGGGATTTCCCCATTGGCAAATGTCTGGTACAGCTGTGTCAGATGCCAGATATGGGAATCGTGGTAGCTTCCAAGGCAGCCAGCAAACACATTCAGTATTATGCCCTGGGCATCGCACACAACCTGGCAGTTGATGGAGTGGAAGCCCTTGCGGTGGATGTAGGCCCTACCCCACTCACCGGCTGGTACTTTGATGTGTATGTGCATGCAGTCAATTGCACCCACTACCTCAGGGTATTCTGCTATTTGCTGGAAGAGATGCATATTGCTGGCCAATACCTCACGGGAATTGGGGAAATATACATGATCACCGACATGGCATTCAGGAACTGGTGCAGTACCATGGATGCTGATGCCTGTGAAATCCCCATCATATCACCAGTTGGTCTCTGGAACGTACCTGTTGCTAGTATTCTTAGGCCAACACATACCTTGGTTTCCACTGGGATGGGTTCCCCTCTATTGGTTCTGTGTGTGAGGCGTGGCCTGCACAGCTCAACAATTTGCTGCAGGAGTTCTCTGTCCACTCTATAGCGCTCCACTATCTCCAGCTCATGTAGCCCCTGGTAGGTTATCCTGGGTCTGTACACTCTTCTCTGTCTTCTCACTGTGGGTTGCTCAGCAGCATTCGCAATGGCATCACCCTCAGCATCTTGCACATGTTGCCTTATAACAGCAATGGCAGCCCCTAACATTTTTATGTCTCAGTTTAAGGTTTTTAAGTTTTCACTTCTCTTTGTTGACTGCAGTTTTGCAGTGTTTCTGAGAAAAACATGGGGGAATGTCGTTTACAGAGTTTTAAGTGTTGGGCTGGGCTGGGCTACTGTACTGCCTGTGTAATTGGCTGATTCTCCTTGGTTAACTTCCTACTACTTCTTTTCCTTCCTTTTCCCTTTCTGTTTCCACAGGGGGCAGCGCCACGCAAACAAGTGCAAACACGCGCATACGAGCGTACACGCACGCACACAGGCTTGGGCTTGTGTACATTCGTGTATAAAAGCTTAGATGGCCTAACACAGGCTTACATGGGCGCACACCCGCGCACACAGGCTTAGGCGGGTTTACACGCGTGCACACATGCACACACAGTGTAAGCAGCTTTGCAAAACTTTTGTGATAGCCACGGCATACGCCTTTGGTTTCTGGGGTTCGGTTTAGACGTCTGTAGACACACCTCTCCTAGTCCTGAGTAACTCACAGCAAACACATGCCAGTCTGCTCCAGTAAGCTTACAGTCTTTTTGATACATACCCCCTCATGATGTCACCCATCTTCTACTCTGTTCCTCCCCTTATCCTACTCTTACACTCTAGGGACATGGTTCGCATAGCAGGAAATATTGGGATTCACTATCCTTATCATCATTTGCATAGGATTGCCTACTAGTGCTTGGTTACATCTCTCACACTGAGCTTTCCCCCTTAGCAACTACTACTCAGTAGCCTTGTTGTCTTCAGCCTGCCATTCACTTGCATGGCAGATGAATATTTTGAATTAAATCATATTTGTGGCTTTTAAATTCTTGATTTTCTGATTTTTTAGTGCGCCGCATGTTTGCGCCATGCTGTGCTATGCTTAAACATCAGAGATCGCGGGAAAAAAAATTACTTTTTATCATTTTGCAACGTGTAAAAATGCCAATGGTTATATATTTGGCCATTGGCATGCTTCATCAACTGGATGCATCCTTTATTTGGAGCTGTCATGGCTCCATTTTGCTATTTGCAGAACGGTACTCAGTTGCCAACCGAGTACATTTCTGCAAATAACACTACTCTTACACGGACAGGTTAGTGTTTCCTGGATTGCAAATTTATCTCAATTGCATAGCTTTTAGCAGCAAATTAGGTAATTTGCATAAACTAACCCTGTCCGTGCAAGAGTCATTTTAGGAGCTCTCTTGCACACCCCTGCCTGCTGTTCCTGGATCGCTCGGCAGACATGTTGGCTGCATGGAGTCTTACACTACTCCTAGACTCCATGCAAGCCTTCGTGAATCCAGCCCTATGTCTTTGCATGGGGCAAGCCCGCCTGCACCCCCACACCCAATTATATATATCAACTCCAAGACTGCACTACAGTGGCAAAAGGACAAATTCCCTTAATCCATTTTGCCGCGATATCACATACAAATAGAAGCTGGCATGTGCAATGAGCTAATAGCCAATAACACTTACCAGCTTTTATTTTGTTGGAGAAAAGAAAGGTTCAACAAAATGAGCCTCTACCTTAAAGACATATATATATATATATATATATATACGGGTCTATATGACTTGGTCGACAGTTCATATGATCGACTGTTTATTTGGTCGACAGTTCATTTGATCGACAAGCATTTTAGGTGGGGGGCTTTACCCCACACACCCCAATGTGGGGGGCTGTGCCCCCCACACACCCCCTAACTATATATATCAACTCCTGGGTCACACAACATTGGGGAAGGGGGCAAATGCTTGTCGATCAAATGAACTGTCGACCAAATAAACAGTTGATCATATGAACTGTCGACCAAGTTATATAGACCCATATATATATATATATATATATATATATATATATATATATGTGTGTGTGTGTGTGTGTGTGTGTGTGTGTGTGTGTGTATAGATATAGATATACCCTGGGATTCATTAAACCTTACACAGATTGTAGGAATAGTGCAGCAGCTGCTGCATGGAATATGGTCGCCAAGCGATTCAGCAAACAGCTGATCTGACGTGCATGAGCTTGGCAGCACTATTCCTGCATGGACACCACTGCCTAATACTAATTTCCTCATTTGCTGGTGAAAAACATGCAATTGAGGTGAATTAGTGATTCAGCAAGCAGGCAGGTCTCCATGCAGAAATAGTGTAAGAAGCAGAAATGTGTTCAGTTACTAGCTGAACACATTTCTGCAAATTACAAAACAGAGGTATGACACCTCGAAATAAAGCATGTATTATATATAGTAGGCATGCCAATGGCCAACTATATGGCCATTGGCATGATAAATAGTTTTAATTTTTTAAAATAAAACATTTTTTGACCGATCTCAGCCATTTAAGCATAGGGCAGAGGTGCACAAATGAGATCATGCCGAAAATAAAAAAAGGGGGGAAATACATTTTTATAAAAGTCTGCATTTTGCCATTATAGTCAATGGCATGCAGAATGAAAACAATACCAGGGAATAGTGGTTGCTAATGGGAAAGGCCCAGTCTAAGTGTGGTAACTATGGAGTAAGGTAGTGGTGTATGCAAATGAGGGGATTTATACTGGATCACTAATTTTTTCTAAATGTCGACTGCACCTAACCGTGTAGGTGCTTTAACAACACGTGTAGACAGGAGGAGCAACTAACATGAAAAGGGGGGCATGTCATGCTTGCTGTAAGCACATTGGAGCTCAGTGGCCTGTGTTTGCCCTTAGCTAAGCACAGCTAAGGAAGGGGGTGTGTCTGAGGCTGTATTGTCTTATTCCATGAAATGCAGAGCATGTTCGCATCCAGCGGAGGCCATTTCTGCTTAAAAGTGTTTACTTTAGCTTAACGGGTGTGTGCGGTGCAGACCGGGCCTAAGAAAAAAAAAAAAAACAGTAAATAGCAGAATTGTTTACAATTGAGCAACGGGTATGCGCGGTGCACATCGGGGCTTAAATGGGGAGGAAATGGGAAGTGGAAACAGCAGAAAGAAGGCAATCAAGGAGAACTACCATAGCTGGCAGGTGAAATGTATCAGAATCAGCCAATTACACAGGCAGCAACCCAGCACACTGCTATAAACTATGCAAATACCTTTCAGTCTGTTTTTTCCCCCAAAACTCTACACCACGTGTGTATACATTTGGGGGAATTTTAAATTGACAAAACTAACAAGACATGTTAGGGGCTGCTGTTCCTTTGATCTATCTGTATGTGCTAGAGACTGAGGGTGGTGAGGAGAATAACGGTGACAACCAACTCAGACCGAGGAGGAGGAGAGGAGTGTTCAGGCCCAGGGTAACCTACATGATCTGGAGATAATAGAGCACTACAGGGTGGACAGGGACATACTTCAGCAACTTGTTGAGCTGTACCAGCCTTCCCTCAGACCCAGAATGAACAGAGGGGAAGAATACTAGCTACAGGTGCTTTTCAAAGACAAACTGGGGATATCATGGGGGTCTCATAGGCATCTGCATCAGGGATACTCCACCAGTTCCTGGATGCTATGTGACCACATGCTGCTAAGCACATTTACTTCCCCAGCACCCGTGAGGAGAGGACTAGCAATATGCATATCTTCCACCATGTAGCGGAATACCCAGAGGTACTGTCTGCCATAGACTGCACGCACATCCACATCAAAGCATCACCCGGTGACCAGGGTAGGGTCTACCTAAACCACAAGGGGTTCCACTCCATCAACTGCCAGGTCATGTGTGATGCCCAGGGCACTATCATGAATGTGTGTACTGGCAACCCTGGAAGCTATCACAACTCCTACATCTGGCATTTGTCACAGCTGTACCAGGCATTTGCCAGTGGGGACATCCCATATGGCCATCTGGTGGGGGATGCTGGCTATGCACTGGAGCCGTGGCTGATGACACCCATCATAAATGCACACACACCCACACAAGAACACTATAATGAGGCACATGCCCAAACCAGGATCATTATAGAGCATGTTTTTGGGATGCTCAAGTCATGGTTCCACTGCCTCGACCTATCTGGTGGAGCCTTGCAGTGCTCTCCAGCCACATGTGCACACATGTTTATAGTATGTGCCATGTTACACAAGATGATCCTGCAGAAACAGCTGCAGCAGGAACAAAAATGGAAGGGCCACACAGCCCCCCACCATAGCCAAGGTCTCCACAGGCACAGAAGGACTCAGAGGAAGAATATCCTGAGCTTGCCCCCATAGGCAGATGGGGGCATGCCCGGTATGCCCTGGCTTGGCAAAGAGGCAACGCATAGCACATACACTGACACTGTAGGGCCCAAGGGACTGCTCTCTCTCTGATTCGCACACACAGTAAAATGGATGCCAAACATCACACCACCTATACCTTACCATGTATAGGCAGTGTACTGCATACATGCAACATAGTCAGCCCTCAAGCATGATCCTCACAACAGCCTCAGTCTCCTGAACAAAATAAATTAATGGAGTTTAATGTTCTGATAGCATATGTATGGTATTAATTCAAGCATGCAAGGGAATGGGGTGGGTTACTGGGATAGCAACAGACAACTGACAGCTCTGTGGGACAGCAGGAAGTGTAATCCCAGTATTGGCCTACCCACACTATGCAACACCACCCTAACTGAAAAATACCACTGCAGTATATGTGTTGAGCCATATAACTGTGGGATCATAGGTCACATGCATGGACGTCAAAGCGGGGGTCCCATACCCACCCCCAGCTTCACCCAGCAGATCAGCTGTAGCAAACCATACAGAAATGTCTGGCAAAGGCCCCCACATGGCGACATCCATGAAATTTTATTTTTATATTTTATTTTTATTTATTTTACATTTGTTAACTGGGAAAGTCCAACTTGGAATGAGCCAATTTTCAGCAGAGGCACGTGGAGAAATGTTCTAAATGCATGTCTTTGTAATCCCCAGCTGCAGACATTTACACAATGATATCACAGCAGGTCTGGCATGGCTTTGAAAGCTAAGAAGTCTGAAACTACAAATGTTTATGTCAGAACAATCTGACCTGTGGTCGATACTGTTATGCCTGTAGTCTCAAAGATAGGGTGCACCACTATGCTAAATGGGACCAAAATGTTAAGTAAATATCAGCACAGTCTCTGCAAATGTGTATTGTGTACAGATGTGCCCCCCCACCCATAGTCACATAGAAATGTAGTAACATGTCCCTAGCCTTAAGTAGCATCCAGCTGTCAACTACAATGATGGCTCAACACAACACCCACAGTCAACTTACTGGTGCCATCCCAGGGGTATCCACTGCCAGCAGCCTGGGAACATATGATCATCAGAATGCACTGCCTTGCTACAGATGGCCTGCATCTGTCACATCTGGCCTACAGGCCTGTGGCAAATGCCCATGCCTCACCCACAGTCCCCTGTTAGGGAGTGTCATGGGGTCTATAACACCAACATAACACAGTGTACAAAATGCAAAGAAAGGCCATGCTGCTAACTGCTAGGAGAAAACCTGCCAGTGTCAGAGAGCCAGAAATCTGGACAAAGCAATGAATAATGGGGTGGAAAAGGTCCAAAGAGAAGGACACCTTTGAAATACTGCTCTAATAATGTTATAAAGTTGCTGAAATTATTGTAGTAGCATGGAATGTCTGATGGGTACAAAGTCTGAAACTGCAATGTCAAGTGTCAGTAATATCTGATTTCAACCTAGAGTGACTTGCAAAACCCTTTTCCTTGAAAACCACACTTGTGTGGGTAACAAACAAGATATATGAGTCATGAATGTCGACATTCTGTGATACTCTGTACAGTTAACAGGCAGGGCTAGGAGTCTAAACATGGGAATGCACTCATTGCAGGTAGTCCTAACCCTGGAAGATGGTGACATGTCTGCACCCACAGAACCCTGGCCCACACCCATGGGGAGTACCACACCCTTCCCTGATCACTCATCTTATACAACATCCTGACCACAAAATGTGGCCATCCACACAAAATGAGGTGGGTCATACATATATGTGAGACACACACACACCTCCAGAATTGTCAAACAGTCTGACACACACAAGACCCTCCAAGTGCAGTCAACCTTTGAGAAGACCCCTATGCAAAGTACTGGTAGCTATAGACAAACATATCTGACCCAGGACACCCCCCCCCTCACATATCTTATCCCCTACAAATCTATCCGGAGTCTGTCTGTCATTCTGATCCTGTATGACTTATATTACCCAACCGTGGACTGGAAATCAGACCAGACCAGAACAGAAATGCACAGAGATTCCACCATTGTAATATATCACCAAGCTGCTGAACCATTACCACAGCTCCAGCAGTCAATTGCTTGTAGGCACACCTCTCAACAGGCTGGATTGTGCAAGAATGGATAGCATTTGGCCCATAATTTTGGTGTGTGCATCATCCAGCCTGTATTCCTCTGGTAAATCACTGTGATGATCTGAGGAGGTATGTCACGAGGTACTGAAATAATACACAACAGTGTCAAATGGCATATATGTCAGATATCTGCTAAAACAAGCCTTGTAACCCTAGCAACCCATACATTACTGAGAGAAACAGTCACAATCACCGTATGTCCCATTGTCTCCCTACTTTGAAAGGCTATCTCCAGATATTCTGCACCAACAGGTTGAGAGGTGTGGCTGTAGCACCAAACAAACTGGACTGGAGTACAACAATCCCTGGAATAGAGTCCCACATATACTATAGAAGGTCACACTGGGTATGCTCATACACTTAGAGAAATGTCAGTAGGACCTAGGAATGAACAGGCCTTCCTCGCCGAATACACTTCCCATTGCCCTACTTTAGCAGTCCTCAAGATGTCTGTCACCATAGAAGTCCCTTTTGTCAACCCTTTGCCCCATAAGATCTATGGCACATGTGATAACTGCACACTATAGTACAAATAACTAGTTAGGTAAGAGTTCTGATCTCAGTCCTGGCAAATGTAAAAGTGTGTGTGTGTGTGTTTATAAGCCAAAGCTTTTGGGTCCATTCAAACCCAATACACTTGCCCTTTCCCTGCTTTAGCAGACCTGCAGACATCACTTACCTTAGAAGTCCCTTTCATCAGGCCTCACTCCCATAAGCTCTGTGGCATGTGCAATAACTGTGTAACACTATAGTACAAATAACGAGTTTGGTAGGAGTTCTAATCTGAGTCCTGGCAAATGTAAAAATGTGTGTGTTTATAAGTTAAAGTTTTTGGGTCCATTCGAACCGAGTACACTTCTCTTTTCCCTACTTTTTCATGGGTCTATATTAGAAGACCGAATGTTTAGGTGATCGAACACCTAAACATCAATCTTCTAATATCGAAAGCAAAAAAATGGCGAACGGCTGAATTAATGCAGGGAAAGATTTCCCTTGGCCGTTCGCCAGAGTTTGCTATTTCTCTACTGTTGAGCGATTTCGTAGTTGGTATATTTAGTTATGGGGGGTGTGGGGGGCAAAGCCCCCCACTTAATTTTGATGTAAAGTAGTGTTTTTTGTGTTGTGGCCAAGGGACGTGTTTCCCTGGGATGTTTGACATTGTGCGGTTCAGTATTAGAAGATCGATGTTTAGGTGTTCAATCACCTAAACAGTCGGTCTTCTAATATAGACCCCATTGCAGACCTGCAGATATCAGTCACCTTAGAAGTCCCTTTCGTCAGGCCTCAGTCCTGTAAGCTCTGTGGTGCATATAATAACTGTGTAACATTGTAGTACAAATAACTAGTTATGTGTGTAAACAGTATCCTGTCTGTGGGAGGGGTTGTTGTGTTTGTGTGAGAACCATATCCATTGGGGAGTTGGTTGTGCTTCTTTTTGCTGTTACCCACCCAGTACATGTCCCAGTGTCCACATTACAAGGCCCACAGTTGTCATCCACTGTAGAGGGACCTGTAAACACTCTACAGCACTATAAGCATTGAGCTATGTGCAATAACTATGTGGCAGGATGGAAGAGATAACAAGATAGGCTACCCATCTAATCCTTGGATATCACTCTCCACTCAAGAATCATACACAAACACACTCAGGTAGGCAGCCACCCCTACATCAGTAGGTAACCTGCAAACCAGTTCACAGATAGAACCCATAGTGTGAAAGCAGCGGACTCCATGTCAGAATGCTGAACAGTCACAAGTTGAGTCCCACAGGTTGTGGACCTGGGTTCCCTCATGTTTTGGATCCATACCTCTGAGGACCAACCCAGTACAAAGGCTCCCTGGCTGACAATATTTGCAGATGACTACAAGGTGGGTGCTATTATTACCCCCCCCCCCACGTGAGGTTGACATCCTTTACAAAGGCCTCTCTGAGACCTATGACTGTTGCCAGAACCCTGGACATAAGCTCAATGCCAGATGATGTGCTGCCATCCCCTTTGGGTACAACATGGTTCCCATAAAGTAATAGATTGATGGTAATCCACTGAATTGTGATGTTGGTATAATGGAACTGGGAACACAGGTTGACAGTGAGCTCTATGGTGACCACCACAGTGACACTGTCTTCCGAAAGTCCTTCCATGTCTCACTTCTCCTGACTTAGGTTGCTGAATCCAGGAAGTAAAAGGACAGTGTTTCCCTGTACACTCCCCTAAGTAGGCCAATCAATGTGCACTATGGCCCATTTGCCATGTACCCCACTGTACACCAGCAACAACAGGAGAGGCTGCAAATGTACCTCACAAAGAGGATCTTAGGTACTACACACTAGCCCCATATGGACAGACTCCAACTACTGCAATGAATCTCTGTCTCATATTGGCTACTTAGGTGCGATCTCTGCCTGACATATACTGCCATGTCTGACCCAACTCTGTCAGGAATGCTACATCTGAGGAAACCAATCTGTCAACACAACATGCCCCAGATACCTCAACCCCATCCTCACAATCAACAGGACATGCTTGAGGGACAGGTTCACAACCCAGAGACTGGCTATGCTATAGAATAGATGCCACATACATGCCAAGCTGAGCACACCACTGGCCCTCTTCAAGAGAAATCAGGAGGAGTGGATGGGGAATAGAATACCCACCCTTGGGATCAGTCTAATGACTATACTCAGTAGACACACTGGGGAGAATCATCAAGTGGCATGATACCAGTGTATTCGCATGGACAAGTCTTGTAAAGTCTCCATGGCCATTTGCCACCTACACACTTATGACTCTTTAAACCCATGGATCTCAGTACTGTCAAATGTGTGTGTGTGCATTAGTGTGTCTGAAAGTGTTTGAGTGTTTGTGAGTGTGTAAACATGTGGCTAAAAGTAGTCGGCAGCCCGTCTCACCCAGTACAATTACCATTGCCATACCTTACATGTGCTGTAGATGTTATTCACTATATAGGTACCTTGGTACACTCCACAACCTATAAGCTATATGATGTGTGCAGTAACTGCATAACACAACACTGCAATACAAATAATCACATAGCTAGGGGTTCTAATATGAGTCCTGGCAAATGTGTGTGTGTGTGTGTGTGTGTGTGTGTGTGTGTGTGTGTGTGTGTGTGTGTGTGTGTGTGTGTGTGTGTGAGTGTTTGTGAGTGTGTGTGTGTGTGCACTGGTGCATATAGCAGTGGTTGTGAGTGTGTAGACTTGTATGCGATACTAAGAGTACTCTCACATGCAGTACAGCCACCATTGCCATACCCCAGAAGGCCATGTGATACTCACCTTACATGTACCTAGTAAAAGTCATCACACTAGTACTGTGCCACCTGCAATAACCACATAGTGTGGTACCAAAATGTGATGGGTAGGGGTTCCAAACACAACACTAGCAACTGTGATCCTGTGTGTGCATGTGCGTGTGTGTGTGTGTGTGTGTGTGTGTGTGTGTGTGTGTGTGTGTGTGTGTGTGAACAGTATTCTTTGTGTGTTTGGTCGACACAATATCCTCTGGGGTTGAGGGCATTAGCAATCTGAATTGTGTTCCCCCACATACTATTGTCCACAATACTAGAGCTGATGTCAACCACCATAAACTGAGATACAACCCCTCAGTCCTATAAGTACCCCGACAATGATGTGGTCAATGTGTTACTACACTGATGTCCCTCGCCTTAGAAGTACCTTTGGACAAGTGTCATCCCATAACCTCCATATCATATGCGATAAATGCGTAACAATGTAACAACAATAAATAGATAGGTAGGGGTTCTAATCTCAGTCCTGGCAAATGTGTGTGAGAGAAGACTATCTTGTGTGTGTTTGTGTGTGAACGACATCCATTGGATGGGCATGGATTCATATTTTATGCCATGGTGCACAGTACACATTCTTAAGTCTACTGTATGTGGATCGCTGTTCACATCAGCCATAGTGGTATCTGTAGACACTCTTCAGCTCTATAAGCCCTGTGCAACAGTATGGAATAGTATGGTACAAATGACAAGTCAGGTTGGTCTGCTAATGTCAGTACTGGCAAGCATGTGAGTGTGTGTGTGTGTGTGTGTGTGTGTGTGTGTGTGTGTGTGTGTGTGTGTGTGTGTGTGTGTGTGTGTGTGTGTGTGTGTGTGTGTGTGTGTGAGTGTGTGTGCATGCACTGGTGCATATAGCAGTGGTTCTGAGTGTGTAGACTTGTATGCAATACTATTAAGAGTACTCTCACACACAGTACTGCCACCATTGCCATACCCCAGAAAGCCACGTGATACTCACCTTACATATCCCCTAGTAAAAGTCATCACACTAGCACTGTGCCACATGCAATAACCGCATAATAGTGTGGTAGCAAAACGTGATGGGTAGGGGTTCAAAACACAACACTAGCAACTGTGATCCTGTGCGTGCCTATGTGTATGTGTGTGTGTGTGTGTGTGTGTGTGTGTGTGTGTGTGTGTGTGTGTGTGTGAACAGTATTCTTTGTGTGTTTGGTTGACACAATATCCTCTGGGGTTGAGGGCATTAGCAATCTGAATTGTGTTCCCCCCAACCCACATAATATTGTTCACTATACTAGAGCTGATGTTAACCACCATAGACTGAGATACAACCCCTCAGTCCTATAAGCTGTGAGTCACATGCAAGATGTGTTGCACAGACCTGGGAAATGTGTGCAGATACAGCTGTACCCCGACAATGATGTGGTCGATGTGTTACTACACTGATGTCCGTCGCCTTAGAAGTATCTTTGGACAAGTGTCATCCCATAACCTCCATATCATATGCGATAAATGCGTAACAATGTAGGAACAATAAATAGATAGGTAGGGGTTCTAATCTCAGTCCTGGCAAATGTGTGTGAGAGAAGAGTATCATGTGTGTGTGTGTGTGTGTGTGTGTGTGTGTGTGTGTGTGTGTGTGTGTGTGTGTGTGTGTGTGTGTGTGTTTGTGTGTGAAAGACATCCATTGGATGGGCATGGATTCATATTTTATGCCATGGTACACACAGTACACATTCCTAAGTCTACTGTATGAGGCCCACTGTTCACATCAACCGTACTGGTATTTGTAGACACTCTTCAGCTCTATAAGCCCTGTGCAATGTATGGAATAGAATGGTACAAATGACAAGATAGGTTGGTCTGCTAATGTCAGTACTGGCAAGTGTGTGTGTGTGTGTGTGTGTGTGTGTGTGTGTGTGTGTGTGTGTGTGTGTGTGTGTGTGTGAGTGTGTGAGTGTCTGTGTGTGCACTGGTGCATATAGCAGTGGTTGTGAGTGTGTAGACTTGTATGCGATACTATTAAGAGTACTCTCACATGCAGTACAGCCACCATTGCCATACCCCAGAAGGCCACGTGATACTCACCTTACATGTACCTAGTAAAAGTCATCACACTAGTACTGTGCCACCTGCAATAACCGCATAATAGTGTGGTACCAAAACGTGATGGGTAGGGGTTCCAAACACAACACTAGCAACTGTGATCCTGTGCGTGCATGTGTGTGTGTGTGTGTGTGTGTGTGTGTGTGTGTGTGTGTGTGTGTGTGTGTGTGTGTGTGTGTGTGTGTGAACAGAATTCTTTGTGTGTTTGGTCAACACAATATCCTCTGGGGTTGAGGGCATTAGCAATCTGAATTGTGTTCTGCAACCCCACATACTATTGTCCACTATACTAGAGCTGATGTCAACCACCATAGACTGAGATACAACCCTTCAGTCCTATAAGCTGTGAGGCACATGCAAGATGTGTTGCACAGACCTGGGAAATGTGTGCAGATACAGCTGTACCCCAACAATGATGTGGTCAATGTGTTACTATACTGATGTCCCTCGCCGTAGAAGTACCTTTGGACAAGTGTCATCCCATAACCTCCATATCATATGCAATAAATGCGTAACAATGTAGCAACAATAAATAGATAGGTAGGGGTTCTAATTTCAGTCCTGGCAAATGTGTGTGAGAGAAGACTATCTTGTGTGTGTTTGTGAGTGAATGACATCCATTGGATAGGCATGGATTCATATTTTATGCCATGGTGCACAGTACACATTCTTAAGTCTACTGTATGAGGTTCACTGTTCACATCAGCCATAGTGGTATCTGGAGACACTCTTCAGCCCTATAATCCCTGTGCAACAGTATGGAATAGTATGGTACAAATGACAAGACAGGTTGGTCTGCTAATGTCAGTACTGGCAAGCGTGTGTGTGTGTGTGTGTGTGTGTGTGTGTGTGTGTGTGTGTGTGTGTGTGTGTTCTGACATAAACATTTGTAGTTTCAGACTTCTTAGCTTTCAAAGCCATGCCAGACCTGCTGTGATATCATTGTGTAAAAGTCTGCAGGCGGGGATTACAAAGACATGCATTTAGAACATTTCTCCCCGTGCCTCTGCTGAAAATTGGCTCATTCCAAGTTGGACTTTCCCAGTTAACAAATGTAAAACAAATAAAAATAAAATATAAAAATAAAATTTCATGGATGTCGCCATGTGGGGGCCTTTGCCAGACATTTCTGTATGGTTTGCTACAGCTGATCTGCTGGGTGAGGCTGGGGGTGGGTATGGGACCCCCACTTTGACGTCCATGCATGTGACCTATGATCCCACAGTTATATGGCTCAACACATATACTGCAGTGGTATTTTTCAGTTAGGGTGGTGTTGCATAGTGTGAGTAGGCCAATACTGGGATTACACTTCCTGCTGTCCAACAGAGCTGTCAGTTGTCTGTTGCTATCCCAGTAACCCACCCATTCCCTTGCATGCTTGAATTAATACCATAGATATGCTATCAGAACATTAAACTCCATTAATTTATTTTGTTCAGGAGACTGAGGCTGTTGTGAGGATCATGCTTGAGGGCTGACTATGTTGCATGTATGCAGTACACTGCCTATACATGGTAAGGTATAGGTGGTGTGATGTTTGGCATCCATTTTACTGTGTGTGCGAATCAGAGAGAGAGCAGTCCCTTGGGCCCTACAGTGTCAGTGTATGTGCTATGCATTGCCTCTTTGCCAAGCCAGGGCATACCGGGCATGCCTCCATCTGCCTATGGGGGCAAGCTCAGGATATTCTTCCTCTGAGTCCTTCTGTGCCTGTGGAGACCTTGGCTATGGTGGGGGACTGTGTGGCCCTTCCATTTTTGTTCCTGCTGCAGCTGTTTCTGCAGGATCATCTTGTGTAACATGGCACATACTATAAACATGTGTGCACATGTGGCTGGAGAGCACTGCAAGGCTCCACGGGATAGGTCGAGGCAGTGGAACAATGCCAGGTATGTGTGATATACAAAAAGGAGAGCACAATAGACAAGTTAAAAATACTGACAACTTTTCCTGTGACCTATAACCTGTACAATTCAATTGTAAAGTAAACAAATCTGTTAGGGGAACAATAATGACACATAACAATAGTACAACAACCTAGATGCATATATGTGCACTGGCTGAAGCTACTACTGTGATGAGACAACTTTTGATATAAATACAGCAGTGCATCTTATTGGGTAGACAGCAGCCATCAATTACAGAGGCTCTTTGATTAACAGCAACTAATGGTCAGCTGTCCTACCAGGATTATCCTAGCATATACCCAGTTTCCTGCTACAGCAACAGCCATGGTTAATATAGAGCTGATGAAGGCTGCTAAGGGACCACATATTTGAGATGTATCAGCCTGGGGAAGGGTACCAAAAATTTCCACAGCATTATACATACCATGGAACACAGTGCAGACAGTCATCAAAAGGTGGCTAAAATATGGGGCTACAGTGACATTGCAAAGGAGTGGACATCCCACCAAAGTCTATGAAAATACAAGACCAACACTGGCCAGGGATGCTGCCAGGAGCCCTACAGCAACAGTAAAGGAGTAGCAGGAATCTTCAGCAAGTACTGGCTGCATACTACATGTCACAACAACCTTCCATGCTTTCCATATGTCCTGTCTATAGGGTAGGGTTGGAAGATGGCAGAACTTCCTCACACCAAACAATATCCAGGCCTGGTGAAAGTCTGAAAACAATACATCAGATTTCCAAAAAGCAAGTGGGAAACTGTGTTATGGCAATATGGAACCACAATTGTACTCTCTGGTCACAAGTCTGACAGGTGTGTTTGGTGCAATATCACCACTGCACATGACCGCAACAACATCACCCCCACGGTGAAGCATGGTGATGGCAGTGTCCTGCTTTGAGGTTGCTGTTCACAAGCTGGAACTGGGGCTGTAGCCAAGTTAGAGGGGAATATGAACAGTTCCAAACACTGGTCCCTTGTGGCTCCAAAATGTTCTGGTTTCTGCCACATAGCTGTGGATGTTGAGGAATTCCACCTTTCCACACAACAATGGCCCAAACCATACATCCATATTAACAAAAGGATTGCTTCACCAGAACACATGCAATGTTCTGCACGGGACGAGTCAGAGCCCACACCTACGTCCCATAGGATATATGCAGGGCAACCTGAAGACGGCAGTGCATAGGGGATGCCCTTGCAATCTGACATAGTTGTAGGTGTTTTGCAAGGGAGAGTGTGCAAACATCGGCAAGTCAAGATGTGCCATGCTGATACCTTCCCAAGAGGACTGCATGCTGTGATTAAAGCAAAAGTTGCTTTAACAGGGTATTACTTTAAGGGTGTGCACACACATCAACCAGCTTATTGTACCTATTTCAGTTATCAGATATTACCTGTAACTGATGTGTATGTTCTTCAGTTG
>NC_056728.1:1740654332-1740666832 GCF_019279795.1 Protopterus annectens
CATTTGCCCATACATTTTTGGGTTTGAAAAAATTTTTGGGGGGCTGGAGGGGGCTTTTATTTGCCCGGGCTCATATAGGATGCAGACAGGAATGTTATCAGGCCCCAAGGGGACTTGCTTTTGTTAACTTTGATTAGGCAGTTTGCACCTGATCCATGATGATGAGGGGAGGGGTGCTTGTGCTCTGCATATCCACCTATACTGATGGTGATCCAGGGGGGTGATGTTTGCCCTAAACCTGTCTGCAGCAGGTTGGCTGTAGCTATGGTATGGGTGTATGTGCTGTGACTAACCACCATTACAGGGTGGGTTGGGTTGGTGCCTTTGAGACTGCAGACATAAGTGAGGATGGTCTTGTGATTGCCCTTAATGGATGTGCCAATTTGTACTCATAGTTAGCCTTACAGTAATCCACCTGTGACCTAATATGATCATTCAGACAACGGTTGACATGCCACCCAGTTGGTGCCAGCTCCTACTTTGCCCTGTACAACCAATATAGCATCACATTATGTGCTTTATGCATTGCTGCTGTCCAACAAAGGAGTTTTCTCTACTTTGGTGGAGACAGGTTTTACGAGTACGGTATTGCTGAGGCCATACTGCTATGCAGGTGGTCATATATCTGTTTGTGGTAGGCATGGGCACAGGGTCAGAGCACAGTTGGCCACCTCTACAGTTTCAATGTGATACTCATGCTTGTTATACTACTCATGTCTGTGCCAGGGCAATGACACAGCCAGTAGATGTAAAGGTGTAACTCTGTTGGATGCACAGAAACTAAGGTTATACATGTGTACAACATGTACAGCTTATTCACCTGATATTTTGCATCCCATGTCAGTTGTTATGAGGCAGCCAGGTACACCTACCCATACATACATATGCACAGATAATACTTGCTATACATTTCTGTTCTATGTCAGTATAGCAGACTCTAATGACAGTCTTGCTGCTCAGTCAATCATGTCAACCTGTTAAGGCAGGACATCTGTAGGACAATGCACATAGATGGTGGGCTATGGGCCAAAAATACTGACACTTTCTTCATTTTGGTGTAACACACATATGTCATTTGATAGTGCAGTAGCCTTTGCATTCACACATTCACAGACATACCCTGGAGGATGTCTGACACTCATATGGCAGGCAGAGAGGAGAAAGGCTAGGTGTGTACTAGTCAGGGTAGGAACTGTTAATGTTGTCAGTATGACTGGTTTGAAGACAAAGCTAGATGATACGCTGGACAGAGGAAAGGTGGATTTATTGTGTGTGTGCCAGAGACCAAATGGCAGAGGTGTACAGTTGTGTGTATCGGAGTTGGGTACAAATAGTTCTATCATGATGTGTATGGGAGGGGAAATGGTGTAGGGGTTAACCTGAAGTAACATTATCCCAAGAGTGATTTTGGAGGTGATAAGACTGTCAAATCTAGTGATGTTCAGGAGGCTGGGAATTGATGGTGTAATGTTGACAGCTGTTAGTGCATATGCTCTGCTAATTGCGTGTGTGATGGATGAGAAGATGTACTTTGGTTTGGATATGGTGATGCGTTATTTTAGTACCCAAGGGTGAGTGAGTGATGCAGTTTCAATGACTCAATCAGTGAAGGTGAGGATGCACAGAGGGATGCAGAAGGGGGTGTTGAGCACTAATGCCTAAGGGCAGGAATAATTAAGGTGGGGTTGTAACAGGTTAGACATGGTAATGTTGAATATAGTTCAGATTTCCAAGAGGCATAAGGGTGGCATACAAGTGAGAGGAAGATTACACACGGTGGATTGTTTTCTATGCGGGTGGGTATTTGTAACTGTAAAGTGGTTACAGTGGAAAGCGTAGTTAGGCAGCATGGAAGGTTGGTCAGTGGGATGACATTGGTGATCAAGAAGAGGGGGAGGAGTGGAAGAGCAGCACCATGGATGAAATGCTGGATACTGAGAAAGGGTGATTGTAAGGTTGAGTTCAGGGAAGAGTTAGGACAGTCAGTGGGTGGCAGTGAAGAGTTAGCAAATATCTGGGTAACTACATCCAAGCTAGTAAGGGAGATGAGTAGAACGAGGCTTGGTGTGACATCTGCACAGAGGAAGGAAGACAAGGAGGCCTGGTGGTGGCATGAGAAAGTACAGGGGAGTATACAGAGAAAGAGATTAGCCAAGGAGAAGTGGGACTGTCAGACAGATGAAGAAAGTAGACAGGTGTATAGGGAGATGGGGTGCATAGCAAAGAGAGTGGTGGCAAAGGCTGAGTATGTGACATTTGAAGGGTTGCATGTAAGGCTGGACACCAAGGATGGAGAATAGGACCTGTACCAATTGGCTAGACAGAGACATGTAGCTAGGAAGGATGTGCAGCAGATAAGGCTGAGAAAGGATATGGTGGAAGTGAACTCACTAGCGAGGATAGTGTGTCGAGTGGGTGGAAACAGTACTTTGATGGGCTGTTGAATGAAGAGAATGAGAGGGTGAGAAGGCTGGATGATGTGGGTATGTTGAATCAGGATGTGCAACAGATTATCAATGGGGAAGTAAGGATAGCTATGAAGAGGTTTAAGAATGGAAAGGCTAGTGGTCCAGATGACATCCCTGTGGAAGCCTGGGTGTGTTTAGGACAAATGGTACTGGTCTTTTTAACCAGATTGTTTACTGTAATCTAGGAAAGTGAGAAGATGTTTGAGGAGTGGATAAAATGTGTTTGGGTACTGATTATGAGAATAAGGGTGGTGTGCAGAGCTGTAGTAACTACAGAGGGATAATATCAGTCACAGCATGAGGTAACGGTAAAGGGTGGGGAAACTAGGCTAAGAAGGGAGGTGAGGATTACTGGTCAGCAGCATGGTTTCATGCCAGGAAAGAGCAGTACAGATGCGATGTTTGCTCTGAGAGTGTTGATGGGGACATACAGAGAAGGTCGGAAGTAGCTGCATTGTGTCTTTGTAGACTTAGAGACAGCATATGACAGGATGCCTAGAGAGGAGTTGTGGTATTGTATGAGGTGGTCAGAACTGGCAGAGGAATCCATAAGAATGCTACAGGATATGTACAAGGCTAGTGTGACAGCAGTGAGTTATGCATTGGGAGTGGCAGGTGTGTTTAAGGTGGAGGTGGGAGGACATCACGGATCAGCTATGAGCCCTTTCTTATTTGCAGTGGCAATGGACAGGTTGACAGACATGATCAGACAGGAGTACCCCTAGACTGTGCTGTCTGCAGATGACATTGTGGTCTGTAGTGAGAGTAGGGAACAGGTTGAGGAGACCCTGGAGAGGTGGAGGTATAGTCTAGAGAGTGGAGGAATGATGGTCAGCAGGACTAAGACAGAATATATGTGTGTGAATGAGAAGGAAGATGGAGGAATGGTGAGGATGCAGGGAGTACAGTTTTCAAAGGTGGATAGGTATAAATACTTGGGAACAACAGTCCAGAGTAATGGTAAGTGTGGGGGAGAGTTGAAGACGTGAGTACGGGCAGGATGCGGGTGGTGGGGAAGAGTGTCATGTGTGATTTGTGACAGAGAAGTACCATTAAGAGTGATAGGGAAGGTATACAAGAGGGTAGTGAGACCAGGTATGTTATATGGGTTGAAGACATTGGCAATGAAAAAAGAGGCACAAGTCAGAGCTGGATGTAGCAGAGTTACTGATGGTATGATTTGCGCTGGGTGTGGCCTAGCAGTGTCACAGTCAGTATTGTACAACATACACTCCAGAAGTGGTCATATGTGAGCCATTCTTTCCTGGGTTGACTCAGGGCCCTGAGCTGTGTTCTATGTCACTGCAGACAGACACAGTTTCTATGGCCATTGGTTCTGCTCAGCAATATATCAGTACAGCATGTGTTGTCTGAATTTCCTATTTTCCACATTTACTTGCCCCCTACTGCATTCCATTACAGGTTTAATTGTGTGACATAGCTGTGGTTTTTTGTTTTCAGTTTAGTTGGTATACTCCATCAGTCTCAGTGTGTGTGTGTGTGTGTGTGTGTGTGTGTGTGTGTGTGTGTGTGTGTGTGTGTGTGTGTGTGTGTGTGTGTGTGTGTGTGTGTGTGTGTGTGTCTCTCTCTGTCTGAGACAGATGTAGGATATACATCTGTTTTGTACAGGCAGCATCTTGCCTTTAGTAGGTAATGCTCATGAGCAGCTGATGGTCTGTGCACCAGATGGAGTCCCCCACTTGCTGATTGCATATGGATCACCTGTGGTATCATTCCCATACCCAATAGCATGGAAACACACTACTATAACTGAGTACTTCAGGTGGGCATTGCCCCTTTTCCTTGCCTGGGAGGAGTACTTCATGGAGGTGTGTGACGAACAGCATCACAGAGTGTAGTTGGTCATACCTCTTACAACAAACACTGTAGAGACAGCCCAACAAACTGGGGAAAATGTTCCAGACATAGGGAGAGAGTGTAAGTATTGCTGTTATGCAGTTGAAGTAATGCTAGTTTGACAGGGTTTGTGTGGATATGGATGCTCTGCATGAATATATGTCTGACAGTGTTATGTGGTTGACATAACTCTCAACTGTAGGGCTATCCACAAACGGGCCAGAGT
This sequence comes from Protopterus annectens, assembly GCF_019279795.1. Lineage (NCBI taxonomy): Eukaryota > Metazoa > Chordata > Ceratodontiformes > Protopteridae > Protopterus > Protopterus annectens. Next base: position 1,740,658,884 of record NC_056728.1, read on the forward strand.
TTGGACTCTTTATTTGGTGTGTTACTCACACATTTTTTGGCCTTAGAAATTCAGTAGCATACTTTGAGGATTGTGGTCAGTAAATGGTAACATCCATGTGTGTTTCTGACTTTATATCCATCAGAACAGATATGTTACAACAACCCTGTTATACCAGCAACTTTCTCAGATTATGACAGCAATATGTCAATAATGCCCCTGTGCTTGGGCCTCTGCCCCCAAATATGTCAGGCTTTGTCCAGATGCCATGCTGAAGAGGTGTATAGGTGTAGTATATCATTATATAGTGACTTCATTCCAGATATCATCCCAGCGATGTATCAGACTGCCAGACATGTTACGTGTAGAAGGCCTTATACATGAGGATGAAGCCTGGAAGTTCTGTGGGACTCCATACAGTTGAGAGGACTGTGTAATTCTAGGAAATTGTTGACAGACTGTCAGGATTATGTAGCAGTGTATTGTGAATGTGTTATTTATCCTGTGTAGGAGAGGGGGTAGATGTAAGTGTTGAGGGTCCTTTTCTATTTGACTTTGCCTGCTGCTCCAGCTTCTGGTGCTCTATCAGCTGTATATGTTTGTAGGCGCAGACTGAGACATGTCCCATACCACAGTCAGGCATCAGACTACACTGTGAATTGGGCTAATATATATAAGGGTAGTGTGTGAGTGGCAAACATGCTGATGATTTTGTTCACACAGTCCATATACTCTACTGTTCCTGTGGCTTACCACTATGTCACTTTGAATGTGGTGAGATTGGTTCTAGGCATGCACTCTCATGCTGGTGTCTGTTGGTCAGTGCTGTTACAGCTCTGTAGTGCCTGATATATTTGCAATTACATGTATATTCCCCCATAGCAAAATTGGGTTTGTGTTGTGTCAGTCTACCTGTAGTTTAGACAGCACTTGGTGACATGCCTAGCAGCTAAAGTAGTTTCCCTACTATGATGTTATGTCCCAATATTTATCAGATGTACTATTGCCTGGACCCCATATGTGTTTTGAATGTTGGACACATCAGTGGGATGATGTGAAGATTTATGTCAATGAGTACTGAGGTGCAATTTTGTTTTGGCCTTGGGCTATTCCAGTCAATATATGGTAAAATAGACAGAAGGATGTTACTGCATCAACTGTGTCACCTTATCTAGTCCAGTATTTGAGATATGTTCTCAGTTTCATGGCTTTACACCCCCCCTTGGTCAGACTTGGTCCAGATTTGTTGTACTAAGGGGTTCTGAGCATACCTCTCAATTGGCCAGATTGTTTCAGACTGTCCAGTTTATTGCTCATATATATATTCTGTTCCACAGAATCATTATTTTCATTTCTGTGGTAGATCACTGTAATGATGTGAGGATTTCTGTCTATAAATGATGACATACCTTTCAGTTTTTGAACTCACATCCTTCTGAACATGTATGCTGACATGATCTCTGTTACTGTAGCAACATTCTACATTTATGACTGCAATATGTGCATTATGTCCCTATTCATGTACCATTGTCCTCCTATTTTGATAGGCTTTGTCCAGACTTATTGCACTAAGAGGTGTAGAGGTATGGTGCTGGGTATGACTCCACTACATGTTATGGGTCTAGGACTATTCACTGAAAGCACATTTCACTGAAACACATTTGATTGTGCACAAATCACTGAAAGCACAATTCACTGAAAACACAATTTACTGAAACACATTTAATTGAAAGTTATAGATTGCCTTTTTCCCCGACTGTAGTGTGACGCTGGAGTTAGACTAAATAGTAAGGAGGGTGTGGGGGGCACCCCCCAAATTGGGGGGGTGTAGGGCATATCCTGTCCACCCTCATCACACCCAGTTACATATGTTTATATAACAATATTTATGTATATAATTGATACATATTTGTTTTATATATATAGCTCCATATATCTTATGTATATACTTTTTAATATTTATCTATCACCATACACATCTATATGTGTATATTTATACTAAACATGACTGATTCCACAGTGTTTTCTCCCTACTATTCTATACCAGTACTGAATGATATATTTGAAAAAACAGCATTCATTATTACAGCTCAGATGGTGTTGTTGTAAATCTCTCTGAGTATGGTGTGCAGGGCCCTAGGTTCAAGTCTTTGTAGCGCTGATTATTTTGTTGCTGAGCAGAATGGTGGCTGATGGAGATAGGTTGATTAAGGTAGTTTTAAGCAGTTGTAAGCAGGTTTGCACGGGTTTGTGCGATGGTAAGCGATAACAACACATGGTTAAACGGGTAACTGCTTAATCGGTGTAGGCATCGCTTAGGATTGTGCAAACTCGCTTACTGCCACTTACTGCTACTTATTGCAGCTTACTCCCGCTTACCCCATGCTAATTTCTTTAAAAGAAAAGGAAAAAGGTGTGATAGGAAAGTGGTGAAAAAGGGGGCACGCAGAGGGAAAAGCAATATGAAAGATAGCTAGGGATGTGCAGGATGGGTGTAGGGAAGGTCCATAGCTGTCCATTTCTGATACAGCAACAGCTGTGCATTAGTACAGAATCTGGAGGAGAATTTGGACACTCAAACCCCTATGAGAAGGATGAGGGCAACAGTAATGTGTTGTTAAGCCAATTAGACCAGATTACATGTGTCCAGTGGACATGTGTACGAAATGGGCAGCTATGTGTGGAGTGACTTTTTTTGTGGGAACAGATTGCCTTTTTTTTTTTTTTTTCATAAGGTGAGAGTGGGATGTTGGGGAAGGATAGTACGTATATTTGGGGAGGTAGGTTGGGTAGGAAGATAGACAAGACAGATAAGACAGCAGACAGGGGCGGTATATGACACATGTGGGGGTAAACATCTTGGACGGGGTGGGTGGCTGGTAATCGGACATCCATGAGCCCCCAAATGGATATACTGGGGCTGCGGTCCCCACCCATGGACAGTCACCATTGCACCTTCACGGCCGCAAAGGTGGCTGTGCTGGGGGCTGAGCAGGAAGGGCAGGCTGACCCTTAAGATGCACCATGCAGCCCTCATGCTGGCATAGCTGATCCCTGAACTCTTTTCAAAGCTCGCTATGCACCAATCCCCAGACATGACAACGGGTGACGGTGTCCTGTCCGTGCCTGCTCCTGGGGGGGGGAGAGGCCCCATCCCCTCAGTCGGTTCCACCCAAAGGTGGTGCAGGACCAGTGGACAAGAAGGTTCCAGGTTGGGTCACAAATGTGCTGGGCCTAGTGCCACAGCCAGTTGAGCCAGGACAGGTGGATCCGCTAGGATCAGCCTTCCCAGACGTGCTATGGTGTTGAGGTTTTACAACATATGTTGGTTAATCATAGACAACACATTCTAGGATTAGTTATAACAGCATGCATGGGTGTTCCCATTAACCCAAAACAACAGATTTGAAACAGTTGCATAGCAAACAGAACACATACATATATGGAACCATAGTGGACATTATAATGGCATGCATGTTACATTGATAGCAACAGGCCACCAATGATAGTATTTGAACAGGGAACATTGATAATCAAATGTTTAAATATTTGTAGAACAATAGGACGCATGTTCCAACAGTAGGTTTGGTGAAAAACATACCTGTTGATGTATGTGTTTAGATTATTGGGGCAGATATGGTGGGAGGGAGAGAGAGATGTCAATTAATAACTGTATAGGCTTCAATTGCTGACAACTTTAATGATCATTGCTCTAATCTTTACTCTCCAGGTATTACCTCATTTTACTTCAACCTATGGGCTTGGGTTGGGCAGTTGAATGTTTGCACACAGTGTATAATTACAGATTTCTTATACCTACTTTATACCTTTTCATACCTGGCAGACCTATGGAGGAAATTACTGTTAATGCTACCTGATTATTTCTACTCATATTCACATAGTCAAGGTTACATACTTGCACTCATAGTGTGTGTGTGTGTGTGTGTGTGTGTGTGTGTGTGTGTGTGTGTGTGTGTGTGTGTGTGTGTGTGTGTGTGCTACTGCCATACTCCCCCTTGATTTCTATCAGTCACCCTGGGTGTTGGCAGCGGTGACCACTAGCTGTGACAGCGTGAAAATCGAGGTACATTTCTTGGAGGAGACTACTTGGTGTATGTACTAATCTTGTTGCCATTTGCAGCCTTGGGGTTGGACAGTGGGTGTTGTACACAATGTATAATTACAGTCTTCTTACAGCTCATTTATACCTTTTCTTACCTGGTGGACCTGTGGAAGAAATTTCTGTTAACAATACCTGACTGTTTCTACACATATTCACATATTCTTGGGTGAGATTATGCATACAGCTTAATACCAGTCCTGGGATTCGAACCATGCTTGTTTGTGCAAAAAGGTATCACAAGGCTGTGTTTCATCACAATGAGCAACTGGGGAACTGCCATGTCTTTGTTGACTGTTTTCTGTATAATACTCTCTTGTTTGGACAATCTGCTTTGTAATTCTGACATTCATGCATGGCAGACAGTTCTTAGACTGCGTATTCATACCTTCCCATATTAGGGCATGGAAAACAATGGTTAACACAGCATTACTATTCAGGGATCAGATCTTGCTGCATGGAACATTTCTTATAGTTAATCTGTTTTACAACTCCACAATCTTTGTCAGATGAGCCTCAATAAATTAATGCTGTCAGAGCCATAGTTTCTGAGCAGAACCAGTACACATTCAGATTCATACTACCACATAGCAAAGTAAACACAACAGTCTGGGGTTTTGATTTTTATTGACAGGTACTGACACTTTCATTGATATATATCCTGTATGTCAGTATCCCTCTGCTAATGTCTCATTTATTCAGTACAAACAGTATACATTTCTAACTACTGGCAGCCGTTCTATTTATTTTCCCTGACTACTACAAGCAAGATTTGTACTCACCAGCCTCGCGATGCAGCCTTAGCAGCCTGCTGGCATGGGCATCCATGTTCACAGCCCTCTCATCTGCAGCTATACAGGAGATAGAGAAACATTTATGCATACCCATCCATCTCATACTTAGGCTGGACATTGTTACACAATAATTGATACTGATACTTACACACTGCTGGGACATTCTGTGCCTGAGCGTCTTGGATCCACTGGTCCAAGAAGTCCCTCTTTCTATGCTTCAGGTCAGCATAATGGTGCTGGACCTGCTCACCAGTCTGAGGGATACCAGTAGAACTGGTGGGGTCACATGCAAGACAGCCCCAGGCTTTGTATCGGGACCCCTGGTACTGGTCCTGCAGCAGTCTCCCTTCATGTTGTTTTACAAGGAGTCCAACCATGACCCTGTACTCTTGAATGCCCTAACGCTGCACCCAAAAGTGCACACCTTCACCAACACCAGCCATAGTGCCTCCAGTGATCAGCTGCAACTGGTTATGGTTGTATTCCCACCTGTGGGGTTTAAATAGGGTTGGAGTCCTATCCTTTGCCCTGATTGGTGGATTTTGAATACTCTGAGCTAAGCTAAGTGACGGGTAATCCCGCTTAACACAGATAAGCATTGCTTAAAGGGGTAGATGCTAAGCACTGCTTACCAGTGTGCAAATCCGTTTAGCTATGCTAATTATTGCTAAGCATACACATTTAAGCAATGCTTACTCTGGCTAAGCATAGCTGAGCACAATATAGCATTGTTCAGCTTTCATTTTATAGACTATCATGATTGTGAGGTTGATTCTTTCTTAATGACATCTTATGATATGTATGTTTCCTTTCCATAACATACCCCTATGTGCTTTTATTACATTATATTCTTTTCTGGCTATACTGTATGGGACACTTGTGTTTATATGGGGTTTTCACATCTGTACTACACTGACACCTCACATTTAGACTTGCTATACTACCCTGGTCAACAAATATATATTATTCACTAAGTATTTATGAAAAAAGATGCTTTTAGTGCTGTTTTCAGATATAAAAATGAGTGGACTGCATTGGGTCGCAAACTGTGAATGACTGCATGCTAAGTGAAAGTTCTAACCACTGCACTATTTCACTTTGATTATTGTGGCTGTATATTTCTATTTAGCTCCTTCGGATGTTTAAGCTCCTTGTGGTCCCCTGCAGAGTTCCTAAGCCAGCAGAGAGAAGAAAAAGCAACTTTCTTGATAATAAGTATTTTTTAAACATTTTATTTTGCATTTTTCGATCTTTTGAGCTTTTCGACTACTGTTTGTGCCTATATTACTGTTTTATTACCTAATTTTCCTGTTTTTCTGTGCTTAAATTGTTGATTGCACTTGTTGGCTCAAGATTTGCTTAAAAGTAACAAACAGGCTAATACACTCAAGTGTACCAGCCTTTGATAGCAATTTAGTCAAATACCAAAGCATTTACTGTATTTTCTCTGTCTGTTTGCAAAAAAACTAAAAAAAAAAACAAAAAAATACTTCTCCTTTCCTAAACTTTGCTAGCTAGTTGTTCCAGTAATCAGATTTTGCTGATCCCTGGGCTTTGTATTTGGTTCCTGTTTCCTCCATTTTCTTGTGTGGCCAGAGGTAGTTTCTTTATTCACCAGTGGGAGTGGGGAGTACTGAGCTGCTTGTTTGTCCTCAGAGGAGTGGTTAGAGACAGCAACTAGTAATTTGTTGGCCATTTTGGGTCATTTTTCCAGCCCCTGCTATAAAGCATGCTTTGGCGGGCTTTTCTGGCATTAGAGAACTTGGCATAGCTCCTCGTGGTCCCCTGCAGAGTTCCTAAGCCAGCAGAGAGCAGAGAAAGCAACTTTCTTGATAATAAGTATTTTTTAAACATTTTATTTTGCATTTTTCGATCTTTTGAGCTTTTCGACTACTGTTTGTGCCTATATTACTGTTTTATTACCTGGTTTTCCTGTTTTTCTGTGCTTAAATTGTTGATTGCACTTGTTGGCTCAAGATTTGCTTAAAAGTAACAAACAGGCTAATACACTCAAGTGTACCAGCCTTTGATAGCAATTTAGTCGAATACCAAAGCATTTACTGTATTTTCTCTGTCTGTTTGCAAAAAAACTAAAAATACTTCTCCTTTCCTAAACTTTTAGTTGTTCCAGTGATCAGATTTTGCTGATCCCTGGGCTTTGTATTTGGTTCCTGTTTCCTCCATTTTCTTGTGTGGCCATAGGTAGTTTCTTTATTCACCAGTGGGAGTGGGGAGTACTGAGCTGCTTGTTTGTCCTCAGAGGAGTGGTTAGAGACAGCAACTAGTAATTTGTTGGCCATTTTGGGTCATTTCCTGTATTCTCTATCTGTAAAGCCTAGCACTTGCTCTACAGTGCTTGCACCCTGATAAAAAACTATTATTATAGATAGTACCCCCACCCACCAGCCTAGACATCCCCTGGAGTTCCTCTCCTGCTCAACTTCCTCTCCTTCGCAAGACCAGACAGGAGGAGGCAGTAACCACACACACACCATACCCAGTCACATATAGTACCATCAATCACAAAATCATACACATAATCACACACATCACACAAAGACAGGCTCTGATCAGAAGGTCACAGTAAGCTGCCTGTCGGGCACTAAGAACCACATAATGCAAGCACTCAGGTCTCTCAACAGCAGGTATAAGTACGACTCAGTCATTGTCCCACGCTGGTGTCAGCCTGAGACGGATAAGATGATCAGCTTTAATAATTGGCTTAAATTAGGCTCAAATTCTAAACCTACCACCCTAGAAACACAAAAAAAAAAAAAAAGTAATGCTGCTCAATGCCGGTTTCACCTCATATCATGCATTCCGGCCCCAAAATCGGACAACACCAAGAAAACACCATCATACTAGGTGACTTCAACTACCCTAATATAGACTGGGAACACTACTCAAGCCCAAACACTCTGCAAAGGTTCCTGGAATTCATAAACTCAAATGCCATGGAACAACTAGTCACCATCCCCACAAGAGGAGAAACATACTTGGATCAGGCAATCCCAAACAAAACTAAGACTCTTTGTACCAAAGGCAAGCCAGTCTGG